>NC_033798.1:20093765-20137236 GCF_001876935.1 Asparagus officinalis | reverse complement strand
GAACCACTTGCAACTAAGGAAAGTGGTCAGCGGCTTACGCCTATATGAAGGGAGAGCAAAACGGGCTCCAGTGCAGCCCACCATAGTCCACAGCCATGCTCGTACGCCGTCAATCAGTCCTCCCTCAACCTGCAGACCACGGCTTGGATTCCCAACATATAGTTAGTCATAGCCGAACTGACGAGCAAAACGGCAGGGAAGGTAAGGCGAAAAATGAGGAAAACACTTGAAGAACTCCCAGCTCTTACGGACTCGAAGCTCTCGCTGAACATCACTGAATTTGTTCCCGAGCCATCTGCTCTTCTCCAACAGCTGCATGAAAGGAACGGGGACATCAACAACGCTGGGCGCCGACATCAAGTCAGGACGGTGAAGAACGAGCCACGCCATCAGTTCTCGAGCCATCTGCTCTTCTCCAACAGCTGCATGAAAGGGACGGGGATGTCAACAACGCTGGGCGCCGACATCAAGTCGGGACGGTGGAGAACGAGCCACGCCATCAGATATGCGTAAGGGAGCTCAACCTTCGGACAAACAAGCTCAGCTGATGGTGCAGAGCCCATATGTGTGAAACTACTGACCAGACCCCTGAGCCCGCAATGGATGCTAGCAACCATTGCTGGGAGCAGGGAGAGCTCTCTCCCGTAAGCTAGCTGAACTGCAGGGAAGAGCACCTCGATGGGTAGAGCGTCTGAAGGCTGGTGCGGGACAACACACTTCTTCAACCAAAGGGCAAGGTAGCCTGCTAGTAGAGTCCGGGGCCCAATGGACTTCTGTGCACGGCAGAGGAAAGAACGAAACTTGGTCCCCGCAGGAAAAGCTCCCTCAGCACTGGCAATGGTGTAAGAACGAGCCTCAGCCTTCTCCAACAACTCATTAACGGCGGAAGGGGTCAACACGTCTAATTCACGAATGGACGCACTGGAATCACCCTCCAAGTTCTGGAACAAGTAGCTGGCAAACTGCTTCAAGCTGACCTGCCTCTTCCTTTTCGCTTGAGGAGAAGTCTGGACCAAAGAGGTATGATAATGACAAGTAAGATCCCAGAGAGTGTCATACATGTCGGGAGTATCTTTCTTCATACACTCCAACTGCTGGTTCGAGGGAAAATACTCCTGATACGGGCAATCCCCCATCGGAAGACCAGAAACATGATGCATCTCATGCAAAGCCAACCCTAACTCACCACCGCTGGTCAGGAAGGTGTTGCTGTCAGGCATGTAGGTGTTACTCACAGTAGAAGCAGCTGCTGACACCTCGCCTGGGGTTGCAGTGTTAAGGCCCATAATCCCGGGTCGAAGACCACGAACGTCATGATACCCGTTAGAGCCAGGAGTCTTGTGGTGAGTGGCGTATCCACACTGAACTCGCTCAGCATCTTCAGTAAGGTGCCAAGACATCTGTCGCTCCACGGCCTGCCCCTTCAAGTGACTGAAAGAATATTGGCGTGGAATCGAGGGGATGTACAAACAAGCTCCCCCGTCGAGAGTCAGCCAATGTTCCTCGACAAGGGTCAGCGTAGCAGGATCCTCGACGTGATCTCCGAACAAGAAGCTCGGCTTCTTTAAAGCCTGAGTGGAGGTAGAATCTGTGATAAGCTGGCGCAAGCAATGGCGCCCTCCTTCCCGTATCAAGCGGCAAGATTCGTCTGAGCGATCTCTGTCGAACCGAGGAAGTGGGCTAACAGCCTGCCTTAGGAAGCTGAAGAGAAGACCTCCCGGCTACGACCGGTATTGGCGTGAGGAGGAAGGCTGTCCGCGGGAAACTCCACTGCAATAAAGCACAAGAGTGGAATCAGAAAACTCATAAGAATGATAAGCTCATCCACGGAATAATTGGAGAGATGATTTTGAGTGTCCTACACTGGAAGAACGGTATGCATCATCACGTGAATAACGTGGTAACATACACCGAACTATAAGGTGTAGGACGACAAAAAATCATCCCAATATACCAGAAGACTTGAATTGGCCAAGCAAGACAAGTCCGAAACCTTCACCCCCGCGAAGGAGGGTGTCGGTTCTTCCTTCATGACCCGCAAAGAGGTCAATCAGGGGTACAAGAAAGGATTTATATAAATTCTCACCCCCGAAGAACGAGGCCGCGGGGGAAGATGTCGCGGGAACCTCTTCCTCGCTGTGCTGCGAATGAGAACGACTCCTTCGAGGTCGAGGTCGGCGTGGAGACATTGAAAATCTGCAATGAAAAGCAGCAAGTCAGGTACAATTTTAAATATGAATACACGAAATTTAAAAGGGAAATTAAGAACTTTAATTAAAATCCTATGCATAAATAGGATTTCATAATTGAAGTCTAGTTAAACCTACAAATTTCGTGCATGCGAAACAATGATTGTCATTTTTTCGCGATGAATTTTGGTGAAATACCCAAAATACCCTTCGTGTTCAAGGCCAAAATTCGGGTCAAGGACACGCTCGGGTTGGGTCATGGTCATCATATCTGATCATATAGCACCCCCCGATACCCCACAATTTTGGTTAATTTTACAAATGAGCCCTTTTGTAGAATTTAGCCAATTTTGCAAATAAACCCCTTCACAAATTTCAATTTAACGACCACATGCCCTTATCAAACTTTGGTTATTGGGTTGTGGTCTAAACTTTTGGAATTTCAACCCTTAATTTCAGCCCTTTTGCAAATAAACCCCTCTACACTTTGTGGGTTGCCTTTTGCAAATAAACCCCTCTACACTTTGTGGGTTGCTTTTTGCAAATAAACCCCTCAAACAACATAGGTTTTCTTGCATAAAGCAACCCCCATATTCTCGACCAAGTGGACATGCAATCCAAAGCCTAATTTCAGTCCCATTTTTGCATAAAAACCCCCAAAATTTCGGCCCTATTTGTAACTTTGCATAAAAGCCCCCCAAAATTTCGGCCATATTTGTAACTTTGCATAAAACCCCCCAAATTCTTGTGCTTACACAACCCATCATCAAAAAAAAAACCTATCCTCTAACTCATGAGAACATAAAGCTATGGTCTTTCTTGAAAAAGAGGAGAGCTTTGAAGGAGAACTTACCAAATCAAGAAGCCTTCTTTAAGCTTGAGGTTGAAGATGATGGAACCCTAGCTTGAAGGAAAGGGTATTCTCGGCCAAGGGTGAGACACCCACGGGTGTTTCGGGTCCTGTTTTGTCCCCGTACGCCTATTTTAGGCCCGAATTCGCCCATTTTCGTCGATTATTGGATGTCTTGATGAAAATCGACACCAATCAACATTCGATGCATGAAACCCTAAGGGTCAACGCCGGTCAACGCGTAACCCTAGGTCAACGCCATTCAACGCGTTGCAACCAGAGTCAACGTTTGACGATTCGAAACCCTAAGGGTCAACGCCGGTCAACGCGTAACCCTAGGTCAACGCCAGTCAACGCGTTACAACACAAGTCAACGTTTGACGATTCAAAACCCTAAGGGTCAACGCCGGTCAACGCGTAACCCTAGGTCAACGCCAATCAACGCGTTGCAACACAAGTCAACGTTTGACGATTCGAAACCCTAAGGGTCAACGCCGGTCAACGCCGGTCAACGCGTAACCCTAGGTCAACGCCAGTCAATGCGTAGCGACAAAAGTCAACGTTCGAGGATTCAAAATCCACACTAATCAACGTTCGACGATTCAAAACCCTAAGGGTCAACGCCGGTCAACGCGTAACCCTAGGTCAACGCCAATCAACGCGTTGCAACACAAGTCAACGTTTGATGATTCGAAACCCTAAGGGTCAACGCCGGTCAACGCGTAACCCTAGGTCAACGCCAGTCAACGCGTTGCAACCAGAGTCAACATACTGTGATCCGAAACCCTAAGTCAACACAATGTGACGGAGGTAGTTTAAAGTCAACTCAATGACACGAGCCAAACTCAATTCATCAGCTGCAGACTCGAGACTCCGACGACGGCCAAGCGATAAACGCAGTGCCGGAGGAATTTCGGCTATTCGTCAAAGCATCGAATAGACCGAAAATCGAAGGAGCCAAGAGTTGAAGCTAACTACAGGTCCTTACGCCGACTGAAGGCTAGACCAATCACATCCAAAGTATTCCAACCTCTTCTATAAAAGAAACGAGTCCGGAACACTTTGGAGGGGGTATCTGTAGGCATCGAAAATTGCCTATAGGTCTCCACAAACAGTTCAGTGTTAAAGAACAACGATGAACGTCACCATCCGATCCACATGAGCCTAATCGACGTCGACGAACTATAAAAGAAACGAGTCCGGAACGCTTTGGAGGGGGTATCTGTAGGCATCAAAAATTGCCTATAGGTCTCCACGAACGGTTCAGTGTTAAAGAACGATGATGAACGTCACTATCCGATCCACAGGAGTCCAATTGACGTCGACGAACGACTGAAGTGAATCGTGTAGGCATCAAAAATTGCCTATAGTTCTCCACAACCGGTTCAGTGTTAACGAGCGACGATGAACGTCCCCATCCGATCCACATGAGCCTAATCGACGTCGACGAACGACTGAAGTGAATCGACGAGTTACATGAGCGGATAGGACTTCGGAATCACGAAGACCCGGACCAATCGGGAAGCCCGGCACTGTTCACAAAAAGGACAACGCCCTTCATGCCTCGACCACTCTACAGATAATCCAATCACCAGAGCGGGTCAAACTCTTCGTCGCGCATCGTCGCGTATCCAACGCACCCGGAATCACTCAAATCCGAGTTCGGACAAGAAATCAACGAAGAATCAACGGCGGGACCTCGGACTGAACCGGGGCACCTTGGGACACCTCGGCAGGCTCGAAACACCCGAGGGGTGTCTTGGCAAAGCCAAGACACCCCAGGGGTGTCTCGGCCAGGGCCGAGACACCCTAGGGTGTCTCGGCCATGGCCGAGACACAAACACCCGAGGGGTGTCTTGGCAAAGCCGAGACACCCCTGTAGGCATCAAAAATTGCCTATAGTTCTCCACAACCAGTTCAGTGTTAACGAGCGACGATGAACGTCACCATCCAATCCACATGAGCCTAATCGACGTCGACGAACGACTGAAGTGAATCGACGAGTTACATGAGCGGATAGGACTTCGGAATCACGAAGACCCGGACCAATCGGGAAGCCCGGCACTGTTCACAAAAAAGGACAACACCCGCCGTGTCCCGATCACCCCACTGATAATCCAACCATCGGGGCCTACAGAGCTCGTCGCCAAGATTCCAATGCATCCGAAATCACTCAAATCCGAGTTGGGACGGCGAATCAACGGCAAACACACCCAGAAGGCCTCGGATCAGACTGAGACACCCGGGGGCATCCCGGCCAGGACGAAACACCCGAAGGGTGTCTTGGCGAAACCAAGACACCCCAGGTGTCTCGGCCTTGGCCGAGACACCCCCAAGGGGGTGTCTCGGCCTTGGCCGAGACACCCCATGGGGGGTGTCTCGGCCATGGCCGAGACACCCCAAGGGGTGTCTCGGTTTTGGAGCCGAGACACCCCCCTAGGGGGTGTCCTCAACCAGCCCCTACCCCCCCTTTGTTTTCCTATAAATAGGCCCCTAGGGCCTCCATTCTCTTGGCCTTGGTTTTGGGAGAGAAATTTCAGATCTAGAGCTTTAGCCTTTGAGATCTGAAATTCCAGAGAGGAGCGGCGAAGCCCTGCCGGAGGAAGGAGTCGGGGTTTTCTAAGAGAGCGGCGAAGCCCTGCCGGATTGAGGAGTAAGGATTTCTTCATCAGCCCTTCATTCATCCCCCTTCTTTTCCCTTAGTGTTGCCCTTAGCGGTGATACAAAGGAGAGCTAGTGCCTCGTTTTAGCCGAGACATAAGCTTTACACCTCTGAGATCTCACGCGGATCGACGGGGTTCTGTTTCTATATCCCTTCGCGGATAGACGAAACTCTGCCGGATTATACCGAAAAAGAGATCTTGAAGAGTCGGCGGTCCACGGATATCAACATCCCCGTCACAGGCCAACAACCCACGCAAGCGAGACCGCACCAAACCGGGACCTCGTGTTTATTTTCGTTTAAGTTGTAATATCTTTTGTTTTCATTTTATTCTGTTGTAACGCTTGAAGTTGTAACAGATCTCAAAAAGAGAATATCAATGAAAACAGCGACTTTTACCGAAAACAAGCTGGCGACCACAGTGGGAGCCAACGATCTCGCCCCCGAGATCGTCGTGACGCAACCGGCCTTCAAGATCCGGGTGAATGAAGAGGTCGAATACGAGTTCGACCAGAAGAAGTTCGAAGAATACCTCTCCTCTTCCTCCTCCAGATCTGCCTCCCCGAACCGGCGCAAGAAGACATCCGCTTCCAAGAACGTTCGTGGGACTTCCAACTCAAAGAACCAAGAGCCCTCCGCTGCCTTTGCACCACGCAACGTCCCCATGTTGCTCAGCATGGTCAAGACAGCAAATCCAGCTCTCCCATCAACCTCAAAGGCGATGGATGATGCAACTCCGATTCTGTCCAAAAGGGCACTCCAAAGGCGTCGTCAACGCCTTGCTCAACAACTCGCCAAGGCCAGGGAGTCAAAAGATGGAGTGCGCTATGCAGAGGACTTGAAGTCAAGGCAGCGACAAGAGCAACGGCAAGCAATCAACCTCCCCTCCAAAACAGAAGCGAGTGAGTGGATCCGTGTCAAGAGGAACCGCTCCACGCTCGAGGAGCGAATCAAGAAGCGCCGTGCTTTACTTGCGCATGCCCGACTCCTCCTAAAGAAGGCGGAAGAAATGCAGCAAGAAACGGCGGTCAAAGCGCCGACCACAAGCAAACAGGTGTGGATTCCCAAATCGAAGCCAACACTTCCAGCAAAGAAGGGTGAAACCATCGCCCAAAGCTCCTCCAAATCAGGTCATGTTTCTACTATCCCGGCACCTTCAACGGCGCCAAGTAAGAAAGGGGATCATTCAAGATCCCAGGTTCCTTTGACAGGTCACCTCGGTCCCTTACCGGCGAATCGAGGTAGAGTACCCGTCAAAGAACGACTGGGACCATTGAAAGGTCCCCAAGTTTCAAATCAGACTGGGGGTCGATTTAATCCCCCCAATAAAGAAAACAAAGGGAAAGCCCCTATCACCGACCGCATCGGATTGCGAGTCGAATTAAAAGAGCCCGTTCAGTTCATACGCTCACAAAAGCGTAAGATTGAACGGGCCACTCTTGATAAAACTAACCAAGTGTTGCATTCCCAAGGGGAAGCACACTCATCTGAAGATGAGAGTGTTATACTAAGGGACACCCACCAACACTCTGTAGGGTGCTCCAGCTATCAAGCTGATGAGTTGTACTACAGAGCTGGGGGTGTGGGTAAATCTCGAAAGAGATATGTGCAGGATATGAAGTCCCAATGCCCGTGTGCAAGTATCATCAAGACGGTGCTGTCGGAATGCCGCTGCAACAGTCCCCCAAGAAGAATCTCGGTGTTCGAGAGACTCTCCAAGCCGAGGCATTTCCACAAGAAGAAATTGCTCCGCCAAAAAGACGAGTATTCAAGAGTGTCGGTCAACATGACCGGCCGAGGGGAATCAACACCACACTTCAGCATAGAACAGCTCGCTGAGGTATCCCGGTGTATAGCACGGATGCGGCCCGGAACCAGCGGCCGGAAGGGCTACCAAAGAGTACCAAAGGGCCTCTCTCTGGAAGAAGAAGAATCAGATGCTGATTCAGATACCTGCTCCGCCGTCGCATCAGATGACACGGCTTCAAGTGCGGGCCAGCCGTACGAATCACTCATGATCAGTGCCGAACAAATGAACAAAATGCTTGAAGACGCCCTAACTCGGCAGAAAGAAGCTTTCAAATTCGAGATGGAAATGACCCTACAGCGGATGAGGGAGATGCACGATCAGCAACTCGCAGCTTTGACAACTCATCAAGAGGAGCCCACTCGACCCAATCATCAGAACCAAGAAGAGAATGAACGGGAAGGGAATAATGTCATTATTCCTCCTGTCAACAACGACAACGGAAGTGGTCCGGTAGATGATAATGCCAAAGAAGACCACATTACCTCTCCCCAAAACCACTCGAAAATAGAAACGAGTGAAGACAAAAAGATGAAAGACTTGGAGAGCAAAATCAATGCATTGATGAATGCTCAAGAGGTAAAAAGGTCAGGTATACCGTGTCCATATCCGAGGGAGTGGGAATCCATTCCATATCCGGCAAAGTTTAATCTCATTAACTTTACGCCGTTTGATGGAAAGGGTTCCCCTACCCAACATTTAATCTACTTCAAGTCTCATTTAGGAATTATTTCCGGAAATGAGCCCCTCATGGTGCGGTCATTCGTCGGCACTCTTCGCGGAGCTGCCTTCGACTGGTACCGCCGTCTCAAGCCCGGAAGTATCAACGGCTGGGATGACATGGAGGACATGTTCTTGACCAATTTCTTTGATGATGACACCGAGGTTTCGATCGGCACGCTGTTCGATGAAAAACAGAAGAATGGCGAGACGGTTGAAAACTTCGTGAAGAGGTTCCGGAACAAAGCTATGAATTGCAGGGACCCGGTCAGCGAGGAATTCATCCTCGAAACTTGCCACAACAATTTAACATTGGACATCCTTGAAGCCATGGGAACGGCACCGCCAACGACCTGGAAAGACTTGAAGGTGAGAGGGGAAAGAGCCGAGCGACTCCTCAAAAGGAAGAAGGCTGAAAGGGGCCAAATACCAAACAGTGTCCCACAACAGAAGAACTTTACCCCTAGGGGTAAGGGGAAAACACAAGCAAATGCTGTAGATGCGAATCAAGTGTTTGAGGTGCAAGCACAGCCGCAACAGCCCCAGCAGCAACAGAGGGCGCCTCAACAATCGAGATGGCAACAACAGCCCCAAAGGCAAAAGGCCGCGGAGCCGAGGTTCCCAAAGACCTACTCGTTCAAGGAGGATGAAATCCCGGGTATCTTCAAATACCTCGTTCAGAACAACAAGATCAAGTTGCCACCGATTCAGGATCAAGAAGATGCCAAGAGGGTCAACGATCCGAAATACTGTGCATTCCACCGAGCGGTGCACCATCCCACCAAGGTATGCTACGCTCTCAAAGATAAGATTCAGGCCCTAATCGATGTTGGGGTTATCACCATGAAGCAGCCCAAAGAGAAGAAAGTGGGTGCAAACATGGTATCCATTAGTTTCGGGACTGTTCCCTCGAGTTGGTTCCAACACGAGCCGGTGATCAATGCAGCAGTGAAGACGGTGAATGATGATCCTCACCAACAGCGCCAGAAAGGGCTCGTGCCACACACAACCCCAAATGGTGAGATTCTGTGGGTTCATCCGGACTTGATCACAGATGAGCAATGGACCGGATCATCATCAAAAAGAAAGTCAAAAGGAAAAGGGAAATCTTGTTATGGAGCTTCTGCCATTCCAGGAGAAGAGGACGACAAAATCCCAACCTTTCCACTGTCTGAAGACGAACAGGAGGTCTTTGCAACCCGAAGCGGGAACGAGTATCACTACAAGTACCCAGACGCTTCCGAGCAATTGGGCACCAAAACCCCTCCTTCCAAAACGTTGGCAGAATTAGGAATCTCAGCAATTCCCCCAACACCCGCATCTGC
The DNA here is from genome assembly GCF_001876935.1 of Asparagus officinalis. Lineage (NCBI taxonomy): Eukaryota > Viridiplantae > Streptophyta > Magnoliopsida > Asparagales > Asparagaceae > Asparagus > Asparagus officinalis. The sequence continues at coordinate 20,127,683 of NC_033798.1, read as the reverse complement.
GGAGAAAGTCCAGCAAAAGGAGAAGGGGAAAGAGCCTCCGCAGCAAGAAGCCCAGAACCCGAGGCAGTCTCGATTCAATCATCCGATTGGGAGAGACAAACCGGGAAATACGAGCTCACCGCCTCATTTCGACATCATGGCGCAGTTGGCCAACATCCCAGCTCGCATAACTCTATACGAGCTGTTGCGCCTTTCAAAGGACACAAGGAAAGCGCTGCAAGAAGCCTTAAGTGACTCTGAAGCTTTTCTGACTCGGATCAAGCCATCTCCAGAAGGACCAGAGCCGTCAGTTCAACAATGCAACCTGGCGGCGCAACACTTTCCCTGCATCTCCTTCACTAAAGAAGATATGCAGACGAAGAATTCAAAGCATGACCGACCGTTGTACTTTACCGGTCACATTGGCTCCAGCGTTGTCAACCGGATCCAAGTCGATCCGGGTTCCGCTGTTAGCATCATGCCATTCCGATTGATGCATCATCTCGGAATCCCGACTAGCAAATTAGCATCCACTGGCACTACGATTTATATAAGTCACATGCTAGCCCGATTCAAACGGTAACCGGTAAAGGCATATCAAATCCGTTGATGGCTGGGGGTTTGCCAAAAATCCCAAAGCCTATGTCTAACACACATGGCCGGTTAGTCTTTGACCGTAAAAAGGACAAAAGACCACATATTCAACATTGTGGCAGATTGTTATTAATAACACCATAATCCGTGCCTCACACGCACGGGGAATTTTATCCCGAAGCCTGAGTAGGGATAAGTCAACGCCTAACACGCGGTGCCGGGTAGCCTATTCCCGTAACAATAGCGAAGTCTACGTATTCAATATCGTAGCACTAAAAGGGTTAACTCTTTTAGCTTAAAACGTCACATAGGAGCGGACTTAAACAATTCTGGGGAATTTTATCCCGAAGCCTAAGTAGGGATAAGTCAACGTCTAATACACGTTGCCGGGTAGCCTATTCCCGTAACAATGGCGAAGTCTACGTATTCAATATCGTAGCACTAAGAGCGTTAACTCTCTTAGCACAACGTCACATGCGGAACGAACTTAAACAATCCGCATGCTAGCCCGACTCAAACGGTAGTCGGTAAAGGCTAATCAAATCCGTTGAAGGCTGGGGATTTGCCAAAAAATCCTAAAGTCAACGCCTAACACGCGTTGCCGGGTAGTCTATTCCCGTGAGAAAGACGAAGTCTACGTATTCAATATCGTAGCACTAAAAGGGTTAACTCTTTTAGCTTAAACGTCACATAGGAGCGGACTTAAACAATCCGCATGCTAGCCCGACTCAAACGGTAGTCGGTAAAGGCTAATCAAATCCGTTGAAGGCTGGGGATTAGCCAAAAATCCTAAAGTCAACGCCTAACACGCGTCGCCGGGTAGTCTATTCCCGTGAGAAAGACGAAGTCTACGTATTCAATATCGTAGCACTAAAAGGGTTAACTCTTTTAGCTTAAACGTCACATAGGAGCGGACTTAAACAATCCGCATGCTAGCCCGACTCAAACGGTAGTCGGTAAAGGCTAATCAAATCCGTTGATGGCTGAGGATTTGCCAAAAATTCTATAACTGCGAGTCATTGACGCATCAACTCCACTAGTTGGTCTCGTGACTTGAGCACCCAACAAATTCGGGACAAAATCCACACATGCAGATGAATCAACTTTAACAGTTGGTCCTGCAGCCCCAACACTTGGGACCACCGTGCTCCAATACCTTAAGAGCTTAAACTGTGAGTACTCCAGCAAACGTACGAGTATAAACTGTGTTAATGGCGATCCGTAAACCCTAGGGTCAGCGCCGGTGCAACCAAAGTCAACGTTCGACGATTCAAACCCTAAGGGTCAACGCCGGTCAACGCGTAACCCCAGGTCAACGCCAAGCAACGCGTTGCAACGAAAGTCAATGTTCGACGATCCGAAACCCTAGGGTGGACGCCGGTCAACGCGTAACCCCAGGTCAACGCCAAGCAACGCGTTGCAGTCAAAGTCAACGTTCGACGATTCGAAACCCTAGGGTGGACGCCGGTCAACGCGTAGCCCTAGGTCAACGCCAAGCAACACGTTGCAAACGAAAGTCAATGTTCGACGATCCGAAACCCTAGGGTGGACGCCGGCCAACGCGTAACCCTAGGTCAACGCCGGTCAACGCGTTGCGATAAAAAGCCAACACACGGGGATCCGAAACCCTAAGCCAGCACAATGTGGCGGAGGTAGTTCAAACTCAACTCAATGACACGAGCCAAACTCAATTCATCAGCTGCAGACTCGAGACTCCGACGACGGCCAGACGATAAACGCAGCGCCGGAAGAACCTCGGCTATTCGTCAAAGCATCGGATAGATCGAAAATCGAAAGAGTCAAGAGTTGAAGCTAACTACGCCGACTGAAGGCCAGATCAATCACATCCAAAGTATTCCAGCCTCTTCTATAAAAGAAACGAGTCAGGAACACTTTGGAGGGGGTATCTGTAGGCATCAAAAATTGCCTATAGTTCTCCACAACCGGTTCAGTGTTAACGAGCGACGATGAACGTCACCATCCAATCCACATAAGCCTAATCGACGTCGACGAACGACTGAAGTGAATCGACGAGTTACATGAGCGGATAGGACTTCGGAATCACGAAGACCCGGACCAATCGGGAAGCCCGGCACTGTTCACAAAAAGGACAACGCCCTTCATGCCTCGACCACTCTACAGATAATCCAATCACCAGAGCGGATCAAACTCTTCGTCGCGCATCCAACGCACCCGGAATCACTCAAATCCGAATCCGGACGAAGAATATACAGGGGAACCAACAAAACACCTAAACGGAGTCTCGGCAAGCTCGAAACACCCGAGGGGTGTCTTGGCAAAACCAAGACACCCCAGGGGGCCTTGAGATGCCTATAAATAGACCCCTAGTGCCTCACTTTTGAGAGGAGGATTTTTGGAGAGCCTTGGCGAAGCCCTGCTGCAGCGAGGAGTGAGCGAGCCGTCTACAGCAAAGGAGGAGTCTTTTTCTTCCTTCCCCTTCTCTTTTCCTTGGTGTTGCCCCTTAGCGGTGATACTATGTAGAGCGAATATCTCGATTATCCGAGATAGGAGCTATAAACTTCTAGATCTCACGCAGATCGACGAAGTTCAGAGTTTCTAAAATCCCCCCGCGGATAGACGAAACTCTGCCCGATTTTCTCGGACCAGATCTGAGTGCCCCGGTGGTCCACGGATATCAACATCCCCGTCACAGGCCAAAGACCCACGCAAGCGAGACCGCACCAAAACGGGATCTCGTGTTTATTTTCGAAAAGTTGTAATCTTTGTTTTTTTTGTTGCACAAGGAGGTCTTATAAAAAGACCGACTTTTTATCGATTCTTGTTGTAACGTTTAAAGTTGTAACAGATTTCAAAAGCAATGAAAACAACGACTTTCACCGAAAACACTAAGTAGAGCGAATATCTCGATTATCCGAGATAGGAGCTATAAACTTCTAGATCTCACGCAGATCGACGAAGTTCAGAGTTTCTAAAATCCCCTCGTGGATAGACGAAACTCTGCCCGATTTTCTCGGAACGGATCTGATTGCCCCTTCTATTTTCCTTAGTGTTGCCCCTTAGCGGTGATACTAAGTAGAGCGAATATCTCGATTATCCGAGATAGGAGCTATAAACTTCTAGATCTCACGTAGATCGACGAAGTTCAGAGTTTCTAAATCCCCTCGTGGATAGACGAAGCTCTGCCCGATTTTCTCGGACCAGATCTGAGTGCCCCGGTGGTCCACGGATATCAACATCCCCGTCACAGGCAAAAGACCCACGCAAGCAAGAGATGACAAACAGATCTTGCGTTTGTTTGAAAAGAGTTGTATTTCTTTTGTTTTCATTGTGTACCGGTCTTATAAAAAGGCTATCTTTTTGTTTCATTGTAACGATTGAAGTTGTAATGAATGCAGCAATGAATACAGCAACTTTTTCCGCAAACAAATCGACGAGCTACGTGAGCGGATAGGATTTCGGAACAACGAAGACCCGGACCAAACGGGAACCCAGTACTGTTCACAAAAAGGACAACGCCCTTCATGCCTCGATCATGCTACAGACAGTCCAACCACCAGAGCGGATCGAACTCTTCGTCAAGCATCCAACGCACTTGGAATCACTCAAATCCGAGTTCGGACGAAGAATCTACAGGGAAAACAATAATACACCTCAAACGGAGTCCCGGGAAGTCGAAACACCCCGGGGGTGTCTAGGAAAAGCCTAGACACCCAACGAAGCTCTGTCCGATTTTTCGGAACAGATCTGAGTGCCAGGTGGTCCACGGATATTGACGTCCCCGTCACAGGCAAAAGACCCACGCAAGCAAGAGACCGCAAAACAGGATCTTGCGTTTGTTTTGAAGAGAGTTGTACTTTTTTTTGTTTTCATTGTGTAAGAGTCTTATAAAAAGGCAATCTTTTTGTTTCATTGTAACGACTGAAGTTGTAATGAATACAGCAATGAATACAACAACTTTCTCCGCAAACAATGTATGCATGTTTCTGCTTAGTAGTCGACTATTAAGAGTAGTAGTCGACAATTAATATCCAATTTAGTTTTACAGAAACTCTCTGATTACAAAGTAGTCGACTAATATACAGTGTAGTCGACTACTAATACTAATTCATGTATTACAAAGTCTGGATGGACTTAGTATAGTCGACTACTAAGGTTAGTAGTCGACTACTAAGGTTAGTAGTCGACTACTAAGACTTTTTCCTGAACTTTTTGTTGTATTGTTTTGAGATACGATCACGGGGTTCGAGTCGCACGATAGTATACTTATAGACATGAATATACATGAATAGTGTCGTGGCATACACATGAGTATCCCAAAGGGTATTTGACAAGTGTTGAGTGATTACACTTGAGTTGGAGTAGTTTAAACACATGTCGGATATCGTTAATGAGCTTAGCTCAGTACTATATGAGATAGTGCGTCGATATGCCAGATTTATAGAGTTTATATACGTGATGGATATCGTTGATGGGCTCAGCTCAGTACTATATGAGATAGTACGTCGATATGCCAGATTTATACAGTTTATACATGTGATGGATATCGTTGATGGGCTCGATTCAGTACTATATGGGGTAGTGCGTCGATATTCTATTTGTACAGGCCATTGAGTCGGGTTTGGATGCTTTGTCTAGCAGTCCGTCCGCATGAGGGTGCGATGAGTTTGTTTGCGTTGAAAATTGATGTATTCATTGCGGTATTCATTACAACTTCAGTCGTTACAATGAAAACAAAGAAAGATAGTCTTTTTATAAGACTCTTACACAATGAAAGAAATAAAAGATTACAACTTTCGTCAAACAAATGCAGGGAGATTATTTATCGATCTTCTGCTTGCGTGGGTGTCTTTGCCTGTGCCGGGGTTTATCCGTGGACCACCTTTGATCAGATCCGGTTGATGAAAAAGTCGGCAGAACTTCGCCTTCGCCGAGGAAGTTTTTAATTTGAAGCGCTGAGATCGACCAAGCGAAATCAGTAGCTCTTCTCGAGACCAAGACCAAGCCTGATCTCAAGGAAATGGGGGAAATGGGCGTCGGATCTCTCGAACTCTCCTTCTTTATGCCGAAGAATTCGCCAAGATCTGTCAACCCTCGCTGAAATTCGTGCTCCTTTGACTCCTCAATCCGGCAGCACCTCCTTCTCTTGATAATTAATCCGCCTCAGAAATAAGCACCCCAGCTCGTATTTATAAGCTTCAGAAGCGGTTATTTAGGATAAGAATGAATGATCCCTCCTTATCTTCAGTTAATAACTGATTAACAACGTTTGGGGATGATATCAGATCAGTTGGGATGCTCAGGAACCAACAAATCCTGAGAAAACCCAAACAGGGGGTCAAAACAGCGCGCAGGAGAAATCTGACCCGCGGGGGGCGCGGACAGGCGCGCTCGGCATTGCCACTCGGATGTGCGTGAGGCTAAATTGAAAAAGGAAGAGGGAAAGAGCATGCGGGTGTTTCTGACTAGGGGAAACAAAAAGAAGGTACCTCTACTTCTAGTGACAAAATCCCGGAAACTGAGATCGCGGGTGGCCCGGAGACTGAAGCCGGCGGTGATCACGAGAAGCTGGAAATAGGTCTGTCGGGTCCTATCTCTTTAGAACTATTTGAGTTAGCGTTGATTGCTCATGTTCGTCACTCTAGCTTACCCAAGCCTTCGCCGACTCCGAGGAAGCCAAGAGTACGAGTTATACGCACTTATCCTAATAAGATGTGGGTTGAAATCCCAGGTGTTGCTTCCGAAGAAGAAAGAGAAGAAGAAAGGCCTTGTCCCATACGTCAGACGAGCTCTCAGCCTTCAACTCAAACTGGTCCGTGGCGAGAATTGCGCTCTAAATTTACTCATGAATGAGTTATTGATCCGGAGGAAGTTCCGTCCGTCAAGCGTAAAAAATTAGCTTCCAAGCGACGTGTTGAACTCCCGATTTTAGAAACGAGGCCCACCACTGACATACCTATTGGTGAAGAAGGTAACGTTTTAACTTTTTATGATCTTCTGACTGTTCTATTTATTAATTCCTAGACTTAGTCATTCTTGTATCTTAGGAGGTCGCGAAGAAGGTGAACAAGAATATGATCCTCTTTCTCCCTGCTTTAATGGTTTCGAAGGGTCTGACTTCTCCCCGCCAATGGATGAAGTCATGGCCGAAGAACCCGCAAGTGTTAGAACAGATACAAATGTTGAGGCTGTTGTAGACTCTGGCGTCGGACCCGATACCACTGAAAGTGTTGAAGATCCAGGTATATTTAACATCGGTGATAGGTCCTTCATTTGGCGGGAATTGAACGATTCGGAATTTGTGTCTCTGCTAATCATTTATATGCTTCTTACCCTCTTAGAAAAATTGCAAGAAGCGGTCCCAATGACTGAGGCTGCGGAACTCGGCACAGCTGCTGCAAGTAAATTTCACTTCCTCTTATTGCGTGTTCTCGGCTTATCATCTTTCTGCTTTAATATTTTGATTCTGTGTAAATGTTCTAGAGGAGGACCTGGACGGTAAAGGAGCTCTTCATGATGTGGTCCTCGGAGATACGGGTGTACCTTCACCTGATCCGATTCTCATCTCTTTGGATTCTGACGATAGGCTTTTTGAGGACATGTTGTCTGAACAAGCCCAACATGAGGCTGCCGAACCAGTGAACACGGTTGACCCACCTGCCAGTAAGACTTTTTTATTCCCGTGTTATAGATTCGCCTGTCGGTTTCCATTTAACCATAGGAAAGTTCTAATCGTAGGAACTATCGTTGAGACTGATGCTACTACTCTTATTAGAGAGTCTGATAAATCTAAAGCTCTCGATTTCTTGCTGTTGGCAGGAATTGTCGTCGAGGCCGGGTCATCAGCTCCCGAGATGCAACTTCCCCCTCTTTCAGAGATACGAGCTACCACAGGTGTTGGAAGTGTTGGGGGGAACTTAACTGAATAAACTATGAGACCAAACAAAGAAGTTTGTACCTCGACGGTTGCTACACCCGCCGTGCTCCCTGCGACGTAAGAAATCGGGTGAACGGAACCAGATATGGTTCATTTAGTTGAAGAAAGTTCTGTAGGCGTTAGTAAATTCTGCGCCATGTCTTGACTTAGAATTATTTTATATTTCAAAATATTCATCTCTTCTCCTTCTTTTAGGTTTGTCGTCCCAACTCCGGGACATGGTTAAAGCATTATTATCGGATGATGATCCGAAAAAGCTCATCCTCTGTTTGGAGGTCAGCCACTTTTTCAACTTCGCGGGGTCATTGATCGACAAACTTTTATAGAAAGGGATGCCTTTTCGTCAGTTCCAACATTTTCTCGAGCGCAAAATAGCCTCGGTGAGGGACGCCGGCTCGTCAAGAATTGCCGATGCTTTAACCGATGACCTGAAGTGGTTAGAGCACGAATTTGAAAAGCTGCAAGAGCTCCGATCCGTTGGTGCTCTTGGTTATGTTGCTGCCCGGATAGAGACTCGTCTACAATCTCGGCGTGAAGCTCAAGCATCTGCCGAGCTCGGGATTCAAGCACAAAGAAAAAGGGTCGAGCAGGTGAAGGAGGTTCTTTCTAAGAGATTGGCTCATATACACGAGCTTGATTCTTCTATAGCTTCTACCAACGCAGAGATAACAGAGCTTAAGCGAAAGCTTGCAGAGGCGAAAGAGCGAAGGGCTATTTTGGAAGTGACCAGGGCCGAGGAAGAGTATGGCAGACTTGTGATATCCAACAAGGTGACGCTCTCGGAAGAGAGATTAGCCAAAATGGAGGAGGAAGCTGCCAAGATTTTATCTATCTCTGAAGAGTCTTTCAAGGCGGAACTGCAATGCGAGCTTGAGCGAACCTATGTCAAAGAATTATCCAAATTAGAGCAATAAATCCTTAGTCATAAGCTTGATGTAGAGTGACCGCGACTCGTTGTATCTGAACGCTTGATTTTGTTAATGAAATATATTTTTTTGTTTAGTATACTTTCATTCTTATTATGATTTTTCCATTCCGCTTAGAATAATTAACCGTAATACTTATAGGATTTTTGGCAAACCCTCAGTCATCAACGGGTTTGATGAGCCTTTACCGACTACCGTTTGGATCGGGCTAGCATATGAATTGTCTAAGTCCGTTTCATATGTAACGTTGTGCTAACGGAATGAATTCCCTTAGACTTAGTGTTATGAGTTTGAATACGTAGACTTGGTCTTATTTTTACGGGAATAGACTACCCGGCAACGTGTGTTAAGCGTAGACTTAGGAATTTTTGGCAAACCCTCAGCCATCAACGGGTTTGATGAGCCTTTACCGACTACCGTTTGGGTCGGGCGAGTATATGAATTGTCTAAGTCTGTTTCATATGTAATGTTGTGCTAATGGAATGAACTCCCTTAGACTTAGTGCTATGAGTTTGAATACATAGATTTTGTTATTTTTACGGGAATAGACTACTCGATAATGCGTATTAGGTGTAGACTTATCCCTACTTAGGATTCGGGATAAAATTCCCCGTGCGTGTAAGGTGCGGATTACTGATGTTTGAGTATGGCATCTTCTCTTGAGGTAAAGACGAGCCTGACATTGGAGAGGAAAAATTTTATATTCTATCTCTAGACATTCTTTTTGGGCAGAAGTAGACCCGATACCGGGGAGGAAGAATTTTATATTCTATCTCTGGTTACAAAAGAAACTCGAAGGAAGATTTCCATTTCGAGAATCTGTGAGGTGAAACTAAGAGTGGGATCTCCACTCCGAGAAAGGAAGATTTCCATTTCGAGAATCTGTGAGGTGAAACTAAGAGTGGGATCTCCACTCCGAGAATCGAAAGATTCAGATAGTGAAACTAAGAGTGGGATCTCCACTCCGAGAATCGAAAGATTCAGATAACCCTAACTTTTATAGGATTCGTTACCTGACCTGAAATGAGTTTTCAACTTCAGCCCTAACTTTTATAGGATTGACTGAAGGGAAAGGGATGAGAGCTTTTCGTTTATCGAAAAGGAATCTCGGCTTGGGCCATAACCGTTCGATGGTTTTTACCAAGAGGAGGTACTGAGACGACCCTAACTTTTATAGGTTTGGTTGTCCAATTTAGGCGGAGACCTTTCGTTTATCAAAAGGGAAGTCCGATTTGAAAGTGGACCTCTCGTTCTTTGAAAGAATCGAGAGGGGATTTTGGCTTTGGTCCTAAGCATGGGCAGATTTAACCCAGAGGCAATGAAAGTAGGATACAAATAAGAGCTAGAATTTTAATTTATATGACTCTTTTGGTTGGGGTTTCTCACGTCAAGTGACAGGGGTTTACCATGAAGATGGGTTTGTTCATTGCCGTAGATTGGTGGCTTAAACTTTAGAGAAATGTGTTAGGATTTTAACACTGGGAGTGTTAACTGTACAAACACCGTGGGAACTTCGCGAGGAAAGATTGACTGAATTAAATCTCATCTCAGCGAAAGAGTTCTCAAAGGGGGGGGGGTTATTCATTGGTGTAATTTGGGGGATAATGGGATAATTTTTGGAACATCACTTTTTGGTGTTATTCATTATTAATAAAATAATGAATAATTAAAATAATGTATAAATAAAATAATGTATATATAAAATATAATGTTAATTAGTAATTATTGTATAACATATTATATTTTTGTATAAATAAAATAATGTATTATATTAAATATTATATTATTAAAATATTATATTAAATATATTGATATTATATTATATTAATTATTATATATAGTATAGCATGCTAATATAATATAATACAATATAATATAATAATTAATAATAATAATTTGTAAGTATAGTACAATATGTTATATTTTAATATAAAATAAAATAATATTTATATTATAATAATATACTAAACCAATTGGATAAGTTAATTTAGAAGTAATTAATAAATAAAATTATATTTTAATAAGGTGCTACATCATCAATTATCTCATATGAATTATCAAATCAAATGCTGAAATTATCTCATTATTCCACTTTATCCCACTTTACCCCACTCAAAATATCCCAAAGGGGTAAAATTATTCCATTGAAACACTTTTCCCCCTTGGCCCCAATTTGTCCCAACCAATAACCCCCCCCAAAAGGTCACATCGATGGTCTCTGTCGGAGAATGACGGCGGGCTGGCCGGACAAGTCGGGTGTGAGCGGCGGCTTTGGCGACTAGAGGAGGAGAGGCGGGGAGGATGCTCTGAACACTGGCGGACGTTCGGGGCGGCGGTGGAGGTTGGGTTCAGCGGACGACGAAGGAGGAGGTGGTGCTTGAGGTGATGAGGAGGAGCTGATGAAATAATAAGAGAGAGAAAGGAAATGTGAGCTGGGCCAGCTGGATTTCTTTGCGTGAGTGAATGATTGTGGGAGAGAGAAAGAAAGAATGAGCTGGAGTTGAGAGAATTATTGAAGAGAGAGAAATTGAATATTTTAGGGGATTTGAAAGGAAGAGATTGGAGAGAGAAAGAGAATTTGATTGTGGGAGAAAATTTGAGAGAGGTAAGTGTATGATTTTGAACGTGATTTTGGGGGGTGATTGGATTTGAATTTAGAGGAGATTATGGAAAGAATTTAAACGGGAGAAAATTAAGGGGAGAGAAGATTATGGGAAATATTTTACATGATATCCAGAATAATCATTAAATTAATAATTAAACATATAATAATATTAATAAATAATTAACAACTATATATATATATATATACACACACATATATATGTACTAGTGTACTAAGCTCATGTTTACATTAATAATAACAAGGTCATTAATAATATCAATGACCAAAACAACCTAAAAATATTCACCGCAACTATTAAATTTATAATTAACAAAACCATAAATATAAACTAGATTTTTAAATCATAGTATATTCTAGAAAATCAAAAAAGTAAATACTCTTTTTAAAATAATAATTTAATACCAGAAAAATTATTTAAATCAATATCGAAAATTCATGGTCCTTATAGTCTCGATCCTTTTTTAGAAGTGATTAAGGACGAATTGTCTAGAAAACAAGCTTTCATCTTGAATAATCCCTCAATCGTGGGTTATCCTTAAGAATAACTTGTACGGTATTTTCTAGGAACTTCCCATTTTAAAAGTTATCCTAAACGTACTAAGGATAGTACTTTTCAGAAATTTTCTGTTTATTGGCATCATGATCTTGTCACCATCTTGGGTGACCAAACGGTACACGCCATTGGAGTAGACCACTTCTATCGCAAATGGTCCTTCTCATTTGGGTTAAAACTTGCCTTTCTTCTTTGAGTTGAGTATCATTGGCCGTCGGACGGCGAGAACCAAGTCTCCTTCTTTGAAGCTTTGTTGCTTGACTCTTTTGTCGAAAGCACGAGAAATTTTGGCTTGGTAAAAGTCAATTTGTTGTTGAGCTTCCAAACGATTCTCATCCAACATCTCAAGTTCTTCGAGCTGTTTTTTATGTTATTCCTCTGTCGTCATTCCTGTTGCGAGAGTAATACGGAGGGATGAAATTTGGATTTCTAAGGGAAGAACAGCTTCGCATCCATATAGCAATGAGTATGAAGTCTTCTCGGTGGGTGTACGAACCGTGGTGCGATAGGCCCAAAGGGCTTCACCAAGCTTGCCATCCCAGTCCCGCTTATTAGTTCTCATGAGTTTTGACAAAATCTTTATGATTGTCTTATTAAACGCCTTTGCTAATCCGTTTGCTGTGGGGTTGTAGGTCGTTGACGATGTGTCTTCGATCTTGAATTTCTCGCAAAACCTGATGAAGGCGTTGCTCACAAACTGAGGGTCGTTGTCGTGTATAATTCGTCTTGGAACTCCATATCGGTAGATGATATGGTGTTTAATAAACTTGATGACATCGCTAGTCTTCACTTCTCTTAGTGGTACTGCTTCAGCCCATTTGAAAAAGTAATCGGTGATTGCCAAAATAAAACGGTCGCCTTTGATTGACGGCGGGAAGATAGGACCGACGATATCCATTCCCCATGTCTCGAATGGCCATAAAGTGGCTGATGGGTGTAGGTGTTCCGAAGGTTGGTGCATGTAATTTGCATGTATTTGGCACGCGTGGCACCGTCAGGCATAGTCAATTGCATCCTTGACCATGGTTGACCAATAATATCCTATTCTTCTGAGACGATCACACAGTTTAGGACCAGGTTGGTGTGCGCCACAAGTTCCATCATGAGTTTCTTTGATAGCTTCTTCCGCTTCTTTTGTTGAGAGGCATCTAAGTAGTAATCCATCGTATGCATGACGATACAATGTTTGGGACATTGAGTTGTAATAGAATCTCGGGGCCGTTCATCGGACTGAGTCTCTCTCTTTTATATCTTACGGTAAGATTCCATGTACGACGTAGTCAATAATGGGGAATCGCCAATCTCGAGTTTCGAATTTAATTTTGGCCATGCGCCTCTTTGGTATCTAAAGCACATTCTGGTACGAAAAGTTGATGAGTTTTGATAGTAATCCATTGTTCTGTGTTGGGGTTCTTTTCTTTTTTTTTACTTGTTGGTTGTTGTTGAGATTTTGCCACAGGTGCAGGGGGAGTTGTAGCCACCCCCAACTCAGCCAGTGTCTTAGTATTTGGGTCAGAGACTTTAGGATACTTGTAGTGGTATTCATTCCCACCCCTAGTAGTGAGCACTTCTTGTTCATCCTCAGAAAGTGATAACGTAAGGATACTTTCATCATCTTTTTCAGGAATTGTTGTGGCGGGATAGCGGTATTTGCCCTTGTTTTTGGACTTATTCTTAGATGAGGAACCTGTCCATTGCTCATCATCGAACAAATCTGGATGGACCCAAAGAATTTCGCTGTTAGAAGTTGTGCGCTGCACCAGTCCCTTCTGCCGTTGTCCATGAAGATCATCGTTAATAGTTTTTACCTTCACTTTTGGTACAGGCTCTGGTAGGAACCATGACATAGGGACCGATCCGAAGCTGATAGAAACCGGATTTGCGCCTACTTTCTTTTCCTTAGGCTGTTTTGGAGTGATGATACCCACATCGATCAGGGCTTGAATTTTGTCTTTGAGAGCGTAGCACGTCTTAGTGGGATGGTGGACTATTCTGTGGAATGCACGGTATCGCGGGTTCGTAGTTTTGTTAGCTCCCTCATGATCAGTGATTAGGGGTAGCTTAATTTTATCATTCTCCAATAAGTATTTGAAAATACCGGGAACCTCATCTTCCTTGAAAGACTATTCTTTCGGGAATTTTGGCTCAGTAGTCTTCTGTTGCCTTGGAGGCCGTTGTTGCCATTGGGGTGTTTGCTGCTTTGGCGTTTGTTATTGCGGCTGCTGTTGGGATTGTAATTGGAATGTCTGATTTGCATCCATTGCATTTGCCTGCGCCTTACCTTTACCACGAGGGGTAAAGTTCTGTTTTGAGGCATTATTGGATGGCCGACCCCTTTCAGCTTTCCTCCTTTTGAGGAAGCGTTCGGCCTGCTCACCTCGCACCTTTAACTCTTTCCATGTTTTGGATGGTGTCATGCCCATAACTTCTAACACATCCAAGGAAAAATTTTTGTGACACGTTTGGAGAATAAATTCTTCAGTGACCGGGTCCCGACAGTTCATTGCCTTATTCCGGAAACGTTTGACGAAGTTCTCAACCAGCTCCCCCTCTTTCTGCTTCTCGTCAAAGAGTGTTCCAATAGACACCTCAGTATCATCGTCGAAGAAATTGGTGAGAAACATAGTTTTCATATCATCCCAGCTATTGATGCTTCCTGGCTTGAGACAGCGGTACCAATCAAAAGCAGCCGCACAAAGAGTTCCCATAAATGATCATACCATCAGAGGTTCATTACCTGAAATGACCCCTAGGTGAGACTTGAAGTAAATAAGGTGTTGAGTGGGTGAACCTCTTCCGTCGAATGGCATGAAGTTAATCAGGTTGAACTTTGTTGGGTATGGAATTAACTCCCATTCCCTTAGATAAGGTCGCAGAATACCGGTCTTCTTTACCTCTTGAGCAGACATCAAGGCATCGATCTTGCTTTCAAGATCTTTCATCTTGAGTCCCTCACTTGTACCTTTCTTAGAATGATCCTGGGGGGATATGACATAGTCCTCTTTTGCATTGTTATTACCCGAGGGACCACCCCCAGCATTGTTGCCAACAGGAGGAGCATCAATGATGATATTCTCGTCTACTTCCCGATCACTATTGAGTTGGTTAGGATTATTACAGGAGGAGCATCAATGATGATATTCTCGTCTACTTCCCGATCACTATTGAGTTGGTTAGGATTATTATGACGGCTAGACTCTCCCTACAAATTTGTCAACACCGCGATTTGTTGGTCATGCATTTCCCTCATTTGCTGCATAGTCATCTCCATTTCAAATTTAAAATTCTGTTTCTGCTTGGTTAAAGCATCATCGAGAATCTTAGCCATCTGTTCAGTGCCGATCATAAACGACTCGTAGGATTGTCTTGCGCTAGACGCCGTATCATCGGAAGCCAATGCAGAACAAGCATCTGATGTTTCATTGTCTGAGAACTGTGACCTCCTGGGTCTAGGTCTGATAGTTCCAGACCGCAACCAAGTCATGCGCTGAGACACTTCTGCAAAAGGTTCAGGATTGAAGCGTCGTAAGGACTTGCCTTTGCCCGCCATATTGATAGTTACCCGAGGAAACTCGTCACTTGAGTTGGTCGGCCTTCTTTTATGAAAACGCCTTGTCTTTGGTTTGGATGTTTCAGTAGAGATCCGTTCAAATACAGAGACCCTCCGGGGAGCAGTCTCGTGGCAGCTTCATTCTGACAACACTGTTTTGAGGATTCTTACGCACGGATAGTAAGAGTCTGTTTCTCTGGTATTTCTCTTTCGAGACTTGGTCGTATCCCAGTCTGATAGTATAACTTATTGGCATGATTATCGGAGTAACCTATCATACGCAGGTGGGATCTTCCAAGTCTATCATCGTCATCTTCCGACGAACACACTTCCCTTGTGTTCTCAAGAGTCGCTCGTTCGGAACTGCACGATTGTAAATGTGAGTCCTCCACGGGCTCTTGGACTTCGACTCACAATCCGAGGCGAGCGGTTACAGGTACTTTCTTAGCACGAGAGATTCTAAATTTATTGGGATGAAGCGCACAACCCCCTGTCTGATGAGTTCTTTGGCTTTCATTCGCTGAAACCAAACATTCTTTAATCGGATTTTTACCTCGATCTTCGTGTAAATGACCGAGACGATCTATAATCTTCTTTTTTAATTTTGATAAGTCCACACTATCATGAAGCTTCAAGGGGGTGTGGAATTTGTTGCGATGGGAACCAGGGCCATCGGAGACTCAAAAAAGACTGCAGGAGGTGAAATTGGAGCGAAACAGGACTTGGTGGCTCGGAAGTGGCGCGAGTCTCCATTTGGTGACTCGGCCTTAGCCGAGTCTCCATTTGGTGACTCGGGCTTGGCCGAGTCAGTACGTGGCAGTTTTTCTTTTTTAACGATTTTTGGTGTTTTTCTACCCTTTTTCCTCCATACTTTGCGTAGTTTTGGTGGTTCTTGAGCTACCTCTTCTTTCTGTAGTTTCTTGGCTTCTTGCATAAGGATTCTTGCATGCGCAAGTAATGCACGACGTTTCTGCATTCGTTCCTCAAGGGTTGAACGGGTCCTTTTGACATGGATCCACTCATCCGCTGTTGATTTGGAGGAGAAGGCACTCGCTCGCTGTTGTGGTGTTTGGCGCCTCCTAGATCTCAGGTTCGCCTCATAACGGATCCCGTCAAGTGGCTCCAAGGCCTTGGCGAATTGGCGTGCAAGGCGTTGGCGTCGTCTTTGCTGTGCTCTCTTTGACAGAGTTGGCGCGCTTTCAGTAATAGGCTCCTTGATCAAGGAAAGGTTCAGTCCCGAAGACTCGGGTTCTTCAGACATCGTAGGAGCATTAGGGGATGAAACTGCAGTAGTAATGGTGCAGAGCTTATCATCTTGGGTCTTCAGATCTGAAGACCAACGAACTTTCCTTATGGAAGAGGTCTTCTTGCTCTTTTGAGGGGAAGATGATCTAGAGGAAGAAGACATATACTCCTCATACTTTCTTGCTCTTTTGAGGGGAAGATGATCTAGAGGAAGAAGACATATACTCCTCATACTTTTGTTGGTCAAACTCGTATTCGACCTCTTCATCAACCGGAAGAGGAAGAAGACATATACTCCTCATACTTTTGTTGGTCAAACTCGTATTCGACCTCTTCATCAACCGGAATGAGAATCCTTGGTTGCGACACTACAGCCCTTGTAGAAAGGCCGTCGGCTCCCACTGTGGTCGTCAGTTTGTTTCCGTCAAAAATTGCTTTCATTATCATCAAACCTGTTACACCGTTTATCGATTACAAGTTCAAAGAAAATAAAGAAAATTTGATCTTTTTATAAGATCTTCTTATAATAAAAAATAAGATTACAACTTTATCAAACAAAATGCAGAGGACGTTTATCACCCGCTGCTTTGCGTACGATCTTTACCTGTACCGGGGACGCGTTAGTCCGTGGACCGTCATGGATCAGATCCAGTTGACAAGTGTAATTATGCTCTTGTTTCACGAAGGAAACAATTACAGCAGCGACAATCACGACCAAGCGAGATTGTCGCTCTTCTCGAGATCAAAACAAGGTTTGATCCGGAGGAAAGAGGGGGAGAGAATCTCAAATCTTTCGAAGGCTTTCTCTTTATGATAAAGTTCACCAAGATCTTGTTAGTTCTCCTCTAAAATTCGTGGTCTACTGTTCAATTGGACAGCACCTCGCCCTTAGATTTCAGATCCTTTCAATTAAAGACTCTGGGCTTCTATTTATAGGCTTTTGTCACCAGATTTTCTGATAAGATCACGTGTTTTGACGTCATCTGCAGTTGATAACCACCTAGGCTCACTTAAGGATCACTTCAGAATAATTAGGGAGGTCTTGGGACGTAAGAATTCTAATAAAATATCGAAATCCGTGTTTTGGGAGGTTTGGGAGGCCCAGATAGTCGTGGTGACTCGAAGCTATGCGAGTCACCATTTGGTGACTCGGCGCTATGTGAGTCACTTGGCCAATTATTATTTTTTTGACTTTTTTGGCTGTTTGCAATTCCTTCGGTTCACTTGCTCTCTCCTTTACACGTGTTTCGTCAATTTGTTGAGTTGTGCGCTTTTACCGATTCTCTTAATGCTTTTCATCGTCGTCAAAAAAACTTCTTTGACTTGAATGATATCATTCATCATCTTCTCTTTGTCTTGAACTACGTGTGGGAACCCATAGGTAATTTTTGACGCCTACAACTTATATAGCAAAGTTTACAAGTGCTCCATTTGTGGTCGTAAAGGCCATTTAGCTAAATTTTGCTATGATGCACACAAATATAAAAATATCAATGCTCCTTGTGCATCTCATCAAGTCTCTTCATCACATGTACACACACATGCACATATTGTTCATCATAAGCATGCTCATATGTGTCATTGTGATCTTTGTGATCGTTTTGGTTATTTGGCCGAATATTGTTTTGATTTAAAAAGAAAATCTTTTTTGCCAAATGTTTCTAGTAGATCACATATTTTTAAATGTGATGTTTGTGGTAGATATGGTCACTTAGAAAAGTTTTGTTTTGATAATGTTTCACATTTGCAAAATAATCTTAAAAGATCATCTATGGTTGCAAATGTTTCCCGTGCACGAGCTAATGGTCCACAAAAACAAATGGATCTCTTTCATTGCACAAATTACAATCGGAAGGGTCATTTGAATGAATATTATTTTGACCGTGTTAGTGCACCATATGTGCCCAAGAGGGTTCATAACCCTAGGGCTTTGAGCTTTAATGATAGGGGTCATGTCCCTAAACGAACCGGCACCAAGAATACTTGGGTGCTAAAATAATTTTAAGCCAAAAATTTTAGTACTTTTATTATTTTTTTTCTTGGTTTTGAAAAATATATTTTAAACTTTTATGAAAAAAATTCCTTTTATTGGTCAAATTCTTTTGTTTTCATGATTATTGGTTTTGTTTTGATGAGAGGTTTGTATTTATATAACCCTATGGGTTTATTGGGTGTTTATTCCCAAATCATGTTTACCGGATGCTTAAATATTTATATGGGTTGTTACTAGCTCAAGAGCTAGATATAGTTGTCTCTCTTGATTTTTAAAAATCAATGATGATTTGGTTTTTACATTTTTGGATATAAACCTTGATTTCTTTTGGTTGATTTGTTTTTATTTAAAAACTTTTTGCATGATTTTCATGTTTCTTTTCTTTTGATTTCATAAATCCATACATTTGTTATGATTTATTTTGAAAATATCCCTTCTTGATTTTGTTTCCTTATCTCCCTACATATAAGCAAATTATTTTCCTTCATGGATCCTCCTTCATAAACATTTTTATTAATGATGCCTCTTTGGATCCTTATTTTATCTCCTTGGGGCAAGAATAATAAATGATTGGTTTGTATATATACATCTTAAAATCTTTGAACACCCTTCATGATGTTTATATATACTCTTATTATTGTTTTGCATGTGAGTTGTGTTTAGCATATCTTATATCTATGCTTACTCACATAAGTGTGCCTTGATCATTATTGAATATATTTCATAAGGCATTTTGATAGGAGGAGTCTTCCCTATTGTATTATTGTTTTTATACTCACCCATGCATATTGATAGGGGGAGCTTTCGCTCTCTTTCATCTATATAGTTTTCCCCTTTTTGATGTTGTCAAAGGGGGAGAAATATTGTGAGTATATTCTTTCCTTGTTATGCATGATAATTATAATATTGTATATTCATTTTCCTTCATGCATATATCTTTTTTTGTAAATTGTTTGTCATCATCAAAAAGGGGGAGATTGTTGGCCTCTTTGTTTTGATGATGTTTAACAAACAATTTACCACTAATGTTGTTTGTCTAGTGTTTGCATATTTCTATTTATTATAGACAAACAACGTATTGGAGGATGGATGGAATCGAGCCTTAACGATCATATCTAATGGAGGTTAACGGAATAGTAGGTGAAGCTATGTACAATTCAAGTTGAAGATCCAAGTTCAAGCTTCATCCGCAAGATTACCAAGTCAAGCTATTGAAGATCAAGAACAAGCTTGGGTAATTTAGTTTAGGATTTTATATTATGTATGTTAGTACCTTAAGCTCAATATAATATACACACACATTTTATTGGTTTCTTTGTATATATATATATAGTTATATATATATATACATAAGTTAAGTTTTGGTTTCTATATATATATTTAGTTATATATATACATACATCCTTTTTGAGTTTTCAAGTTTTAATATGAAACAATTGAATACAATTGAAAATACATATTTTTGTTTCATACTTATATGCATATATATGATTTCATCAATATCAATTTTATTTAGTTCATTGAAATCATGTTTTAGTGTATTATATGTGTATTTTGACAAAATACTATATTCATTGTTTTTTAATTTCATAACAATAGTTTACATCTTTCTTCAAGTCTATAAAATCATTTTGTAAAGTTTTAAAATATGGTTTAGCCAAAATACAAAATTCATATGTTTACATTTTTATGTTTTGGACTATTTTGCAAAATGATGATATTTTTCATTTGGGAGGTCATTTTATAGCATGTTTATTATCATGTCTACAATCATTCTCCAAAGTTTTATATTTTTTAGAATTTGTTTGATATTTTTAAACAGGGTTTCAAAATCAAATAAACAACTTTCAAACTGTTCTGTTCATGTATCAGTTCGCGGTCGACCGTCACGGTCAACTGCGCCTGTGATTTTCCCTTAGTAGCCAGCAGAGACTTTCGCGGTCGACCGTCAGCCTGAAAAATCCCACGGTCGAACGCCACGGTCGACCATAAAAGTTTCTGGATTTTTCTCAGGCTCGAAAGTGGCTCGCGGTCAACCGCGAGAATTTCACGGTCGACCGCGAGAATTTCACGGTCGACCACTGCACTGTCTTTTCATTCCCCGATGGCTATTTCCTGCAGCTGTTGTTTGGGGCTTTTTGGTCTTTTGTTTGGGGTTTTTTTGGCTGAGGTTTTGGGAGGCTATAAATACCCCATTGATCTCAGTTATCAAGATAACCAAGAGAGTATTTTAAAACAAGTTTAAAGAGTTTTAAACAAGGGTTTAAGTTTGGTTTAAGTTTGTTTAAGAAGCTTTTAAAGAGTTTTAAACAAGGGTTTAAGTTTGGTTTAAGTTTGTTTAAGAAGCTTTTAAGCATTTGGAAGTCTGAGTTTGTGAAATCAATTTCACAAGAGCTTGAGGAGATCATCTATTGGTGTTTGGACATCCAACTATTCTCTCTCTACCTCTTGATCTATTGAGAAGTTTTCTAAACTCTATTTATAGCTTTGCATCTATTTGTTTGATTATCATTTTATTAAAGCTAGTTTTATATTGAGTTTAGTTGATTTGATTTCACTCATTGTTTACACACACCCACTTGAGCTTATTGTATTTGCATACATTGTATATTTGGGTTGGTGAGAGTTGTAACAATTGAGTGTGAGCTTTTATTGTGTTCTCATCCATATTAGAGAACAATCATTTATTATAATTGTGTTTATTGTGAGAATCACTTTGTAATATACTTGTACACCGAGAGAAGTGTGCGGCGAGAGTCGGGGATCGTCCCAAGAGGAGTGACGTTGGTTGACGAACCTAGGGAGAGGTTGTATCCGAGCACTTGAGGGTTGACGAACCTAGGGAGAGGTTGTATCCGAGCACTTGAGGGAGACACGTCTAGTTCCAACACTTGAGATGGTGTAGAGTGTGATTGCAAGAGTGTTGATTGTAGACTTTTCGGTAAACTAGAAAACCGAGTGTGAGGTGTAAACGTTGTTCGGGTAAGCGTAGAAAACCCGGTTGTGATAGTGGATTTCTCCCCGGGAGTGGGGAGCGGAGACGTAGGACGGAAGGTCCGAACTCCGTGATCATATTGTGTGTTTGCATTGTTTATTTGCACACTATCACTCTTGTTTTGTTTATGTTTATTTCACCCTTGTGTTAAGTTGTATATCCTTGCATAATATCTCATAGTATATCTCATTGCTAGGATATATATCTTGTTCATATTGCATATCCTAGCTCATATATCTTGCTGTATTTCATACTTTCTAGGATAACTTGTTATTAGTTTTAATTGATATAAAATCGGATTAGATTAGCATAAGACCCTAATCACCCCCCTCTAGGGTCTAACAAAAAATTCTTCTCCAAGAATTTGGTAAAGAAACATTGCAAACTATCATGGACTATACAAGAAAAGTCATTGTTAGTAGGTATTTTCTCCATGAAACCATGTCACTTGCATGACCGCCTGATGTGTCCAAGAAAAGTCAATTACAGGCTGAAACTATAAGTATCGGCTACTATCCACGAGAAATTACTTTAATGATATTTTTCATTTCTAGTTTTAGAAAGTAGGCAAAAAAATACTTTTTGGTGATTATGCCTAAATACTAACAAATCAAAGATAATGCCGTGCTTGATTTCGTCAGTAGAAGATAGCAGAAAAGACAAAAGTTTAGAAACGTAGGTATTTACTTGATTTGTTCTTTAGGCATAGTCACGAGAAATATTGTTTGACAATTTCCTAAACTAGAAACAAAAAAAATGACGCAAGCTCGTGTTTCATGGTAGTAGCTGATACTATTTAGTTTCAGGATTGCCTTGGACAGCACAAGGTCACGCTCATGAGATGTTTCATGAAGAAATCACCTGCTAACAACGCATTTTCATAGATAATATATGAGAACTTTGTAATTCCTCTTTAACAGCTTTTTAGAGAAGAATTCGGATACCCTCTTTTGGGTTTGACAACATTTTAAAAATAGAAACAAAAAATATCTTGAAGTAGAGGCGTCATTCGTTAGATTCATGTCACCTCTTGAATCCTTAATACCAATCTCAATCCACAATTTATAAAAGCATTACAACTACAAATTGTATAAACAAAATGTAAACTTCAAAATAACTGTGAAACATTTCATGCCAAACCCTGCAACTTTGCACAAAGAGAGCCCCTTTTGAATCATGCAAATCATAGAGCCATTTGAAACCTTGGTGGAGGACGAAGCATCGGTGGTTGGATAACTCCAGGCTCCCCCAGCTGGCCACAGGCAGCCATCCGGTCATCCCCTCTACTAGGCCTCATGAAGACGACACACCCGGCTGAAGCCAGAAAATTACGGAACTCAACCATCTTCTCATCAGTAGTAGGCCTGAACCGAGATCCACTATGAGGGTTGAAGGAGATCAGGTTAATCTTGCAAGGGATCCCACGGATGAGCTCTATGAGTCTCTTTGCATCCTCAATACTGTGGTCAAGAGGGAAATTTATGACTTCAGAATATATCAGATTTAAAAATAATGTTTAATGAATAAAGCAAGGGATCATGTTTAATGAATAAAGCAAGGGATCATAGATATAAAGAAGCTAAGGCAGCCTTTATGACTGCTAGGTTGCTTGATACGAAGAGTGGGGGAAAAACCGCAATTGCAGCTGTAATTACAATTTACATGACACGGTAAGCCCATGTTTATTTTTTTGATAGTCTGGTTACTATTTTAAACAAATTACAGTCGCAGTTGCAGATGTCGGTTTCACTGCAACAGCAAATCTTTTTCCAACTGGAGTTGCAAAAAGTATGTTTTTGTGAAGTGATTCTTGACCAAAAACAAAAAAAGAATTAATTTTTTAACTACAATTAGAAAAAGAAATGTAGTTTGCTGCTAGAATTGAGATGCTTTATGCTTGTCAATCAGAAGAGACAGAAAAGACTTGTTCACCATTTTCTTACAGTAACCCTCTTGTGCCAAATCTCATGTAAGATCAAGCAGTAGTTTGAGCCTCTTATAAAGTTTCTAAGTTATCATAAATTCCTCTATCAAAACCCTTCACGCTTTCTTCAAATGTATAGAAACACAAGGGTGCAGAAAGCGCAAGAGCACGAGTTATGAAGATTTGAATGCATGTTTTTCCTAAACCTTTACATATAACTATTTAAGTTCAAAGATTGAAGGAAGGCCATATAAACTGAAACAAACTCAGAATTTATAAAGATGAGAAATAGGAGATAATCCTGACCTATCATTTACTCCTGCAAGCATAACATATTCAAATAGAACTTTATATCTATGTTTGGAGCGGATCTCCTCCTTTAATGTCCCCAGAAGCAGGCTTAGATTGTATTTCCGGTTGATAGGCATAATCCAATTTCTTACCTGCACTTTGATAAAAAATTAAGAACAATGTCTTATTCTTTTTTCCAAAAGAAGAAAGGAAACTAAACGAATAAAGAAAATATTATAATACTATCAGCTGGTCTGATGTGAAATTGTAAATTACCTCATCGGTTGTCGCATTAAGACTGACTGCTAGTGCACAGTTAGATTTGCTGAGGAAATGTTTTATCTGAGGAACAAGACCACTGGTGGAAACAGTCACTTTGCGAGGGCTAAAATGAAGACCTTGGTCATCAACCATTATGGCAGAAGCTTTTAAGACATTTTCTATGTTATGAAGCGGCTCACCCATCCCCTAGAACATTAATGAAATAAGGAAATTAAAAGGTGAACAAAATTATCGTCATTATTGAAGGATCATGTGACCGTTCTTCAAACTAAGATTATGCTGATACCACTAAGGCTGGATCTATGTCGTTATTTCTACTTTTTACAGATTAAACAATGGCAAAGTAGAGGGTAAAGTAGATAGAATTGGATATCGGAATCACTATTTCTGAAATTCTATAGCAGCATGAAATTGTCTCTATCTCACATGAAATAGTAAGAATTCACAAAGTGTATAGGTAAAGAGCAAATATGAAGCATTTAAAACATCCTTCTCAAATAAAGCTTCAAAGAAGACACCAATTTCAAAGTTTATATACAACATATAGAGGCATATATTTATGTGACAACATAGCAAAGACCACACGCTCAGAAGTATTTATGACGAGATATCTTAGCAAGATTTAACTGGAAAACAGCTAGTCCATTTCATAGTACAACCTAATATGACCTCCTTCATTCAAAATGCATGAACATGATTGTCTTCTGTGATTGGGAAACAGTCTTTGTCATCTCTCAATGTTGAATGCAATTCCATAGCAAACATGCCCTCAGCCCTTTCTTTCAGATGTCCGATGTCCTTCCATAGTCGAGGAGAATCTTGGAGGTCTCACATGCTTAACTTGCATGACCAATAAGGTAAGTCTTCATATCTCCGAACTAGCCTTCATGAAGATAAGATGCATCCTACATTGTGTGTAGGATCCTCAATATCAATTTTGGCCTCATCGATCTGCGGTTGGGAGCAGACCATGGAATTACTGTGATATTACCATAAAGAGTTATGCTCCATAGCAAAATCTATTTTGGATCAACTTTAGATGATCTAGATAATGATGACTGTGATGACATTCAATCAGTATTTATTAGGATGCTCATATGCTACTAAGAGTCCTTTCAACATCACGTAAATTACTGTCTCAAACTGCAATCATGGATAAGAATGACAACTCTAACTATATCCGTGAAGAGTGGGGACAATAATATGGTTTCAGATATAGGGTGAAGAGAAGAGGTATGGAAACAAGAACCCTAGTTTGAGACAAAATTAAGCACGACATGCAGAACTTCAAAGGATGCATAGACCAAAACAAAGGGCATAGAAGGAAAAGAGAAAGAAAATGGCAAAAAATGATAGAAGTGGAAAGAATTGACGTCAAACTGCTAACTATGCTAGCATATGCCAGTTGGTGGATTTCACAAAGGTGTTACTCTATTAGCTTAAGTAATATTTCCTGAGTTCAAGGCCACTTGAAAGATCTTTATAGCACCATAAATTCCTGTAACATGCACCAGTAAGAAACAATACTGCGAACATGACGTGGTACCACCCCAAGCAGAGTTTTAAATGTCCGACATGTCGCTTCAAAGGCTTACCTCAAGGATATTTTAAATTTTAAATCATATGGAATTTTTTGGGAACATATCAGTGAAATATCGATTAGTGTCAGATATATAAGCTGCTATTTCAGGCCAAACTACCAGCATATTTTGGCAAAAATTCACATTTAAAAAGTTTCAGATTCTAAATTGCATCCAAACTCAATAGTTACAATAAAAAGGGTTTCGGGAAAAATTATCCTAAGCCCTCCATTTCCTTTTCTCCTCTCTTTGAAGTAGTGAATTAGGGGAAATTTTTGCTCACGACGATGCGACACGACAACAAGGCGATGACGACCGACAACCTAATGGCAGCTTTGGTTTTCCACAGCAGCGCCAAAGATCATGTGGTGCCCCACAAATAGCCCCACATTGGGAAATTGATAGAGTTGAAGAAGGCTTAAATGATGGGTCTTGAGAGCCAAGTGCAACATGAGCTAATCAATTTTAATAGTGGATTGAGCCAAACCACGTGTTGCACTAGGTGGGCCTCAGGTAAGGGTGCATTCGGTCTGAATACGACTCAGATATGGTACTTACCATATCCATATCAGCTTACCCATCACAGATACGAATATAAATATATCTTGGTAAGAAAAATGCATATGTATATCTGCTAAAATTGGATACAAATGCGGGTATACATACGGATATATAAGCGAATAAGCATGTAAATACAAAACTGATATGAGAAAAATAGATAATATTGAAAAAAGTATAATTCATGTGACATAAAAGAGTTCATTAATATGTTTGTTATATCTGAAAAGCTAAGGACATCCGGTTCATCAAAATTAACCTCAAATCCATTAATCTAAGGATTAATACTATTACAACATTATGACCAATATGTATTCGGATATTTCAGATACAGATCTAAGTACTTCACTACAAAACCATTCTAACTATATCCTATCATTTGTAGATTTGAGGAACCATACCCATATTCTAACGGATATGATTATGGATATTTTCTTCGATAAAGCTATAGTGTAGGGCTTACATTGCTCACATCGCACTACGGGCTAGCAAGCTTGGAACGTGATAGATCAGCTTTGGTTCTCCCTCCCTCCCTCCTGAAGGTGGGTTTCCTCTATCTCTCATTCTCACCTTCATAGTCTCTCTCACACCAACCAACCTCCCCCCCCTCCCCCTCCCCTCTAGAGTCTCTCTCACACAGAGTCACAACGTAGTACTTCTTTAATTGCCTTTGTAGTGTGTTGATTTAGTTATTCCTCTAAAGTATAACTATGGTGATGATTGCCATGTCCACTGTTTGATAAGGTTAGCTTTTGCCTGATTAGTGTATTGCTCTTGATCTTCTTTAAGCATCATTGTGTGTAGTTCATCCATTTTAGAATTTCTGCCACTCTTTAACTCAAAGTAACTTAATTCCAATCTCTGTTTAACCAAAGGATAGGATACTTAAGAGTTTGTTCTTGATTTTTTTACAACATTTATTTAATTTAAACTCATTTTTTTAGTTTCTTATTGTTTAACTAGTTTTAATTTTTTAGTTTGTTGCAATTTCTAATAGATTAATACAGTTTGAACTTTGAAACTGAAGGAGATAGAAAGTTTATAAAGCTAGTGGGAGATAAGTAGTTTATATATTTGCTAATTTCTTGTTGATAAAGTTTCTTTTAATCCAATAGGAAAAAGAACCGGCTTCATGAAAATCTTCCACAAATCATGATTGAAACGTGTCCCACTCATATCGGGCGCTTACCCATACCCGATACGGGTTGGGTATGGGTATGGGTATGGCACCCGAAAACCCGTACCCAGGTATCCCAGTTAATGACGAATCAAACAACTTTGAGCATGATATTTTATTGCATCCCAAATAGTAGACTAGGTAAGAACCATGCATTATACAATTCAAAACAAAAAGAAATTATCTAATATATCAAATGGATCCCACCTCTAAATAGTAAAATAGAGGAGCAAATATCTAAGAACCCAATGATATGGAACAGATTTACAAAATGAATATGGGTAAAGAAATAATGGAATGTTATTCATTGTACCATTACATTAGGCTTATATCGCTATGTAATTGAGACTTGGTTGTACAGTTGGTTGGAGGGTCTAGATTCATTTTATTACTTTATTAGGAACAATAGACCATATAATTGAGGCTTAATTAAATAGTATTGATATGACCAACCATGCCCTTGTATATATAGGGTTTCATATAGGCTTTGAAGTCATAAACAAAAAAAAAATTCAATAGTCCATTTCCAACAAGGTGTAAAAGCTAGGTACCAAAAACCCCTATTCTTCCTACAGCTTAGAGAGTCATCAATGCAGAATTTTCACGACCGGTATCATCTCCATGCTTTCTTCCTAGGCGGCTTTCTTACTAAGATCTCAGCCTCCTCACCAAACTCCACCTGATGAGGACAAGAAATGACAATTTCCATATTTTATTAGTTGACTTTATTTTATTTTAATTTTTGAAATTTGAATTGTAGTTTAATTTTAGTAGTTGTGTGATTTGAGGGATTGTTGTTTTGTTTCTATTTATATTGCACGTTGTGCACGTAATTTTTCTTTATAAATAAGGTTGTATAAGACTATTGAAAAAAATAAATTATTAAAAATTAAAATGAAAATTGTTTTGGCTTAATTTGGGTGTGAAACCTAGGCCTCGGGTGTGAAACCCTAGGCTAATACCTATTCCTCTTCTTCCAGCCGTCAAACGTCTATCTTCTCCCGTTCATCTCACAACCTCCATTCACCGCTTCTCTCTCCTCTTCCACCCACAACCGACAACACCAACTCATGCTTCCCCATTCTCAGGCACCCCACCACATCAGCCCTCAACCCCAGCCATTCCTCATCTCCTAACAACCGTCGCATCCCCCCGTCAGCCTCTTTCCTGCTCCCTTGTTATCGTCGCCCTGCCTTTCCCCCCTCCTGCATCCGCCACACCAGCCGCCATCCTCCTACAAATCCGTCTCCAGCTTGTTTCCCTCGAGCCACCGCATCCAGTACCTTCTCAAGCCACTGTCCCCACCCCTTCTCTTCAACAAGCTGTAGATCCCTTCCTGCTCTCCTTACCTTCAAGCAGTCGTCGTTCCCGCCTCTGCAAACCGTCAAAACCACCTAACAACCGTCGATTTCCCTCCGTCCTCCACTCGTCGAGCCGCCACTTATTTCATCTTGATGTCCGCTACCAGCCTCGTCGCGATGCCCGCTGCCTGGATCGACCCGACGATTACCCGCAGGTCATCGCATCGCCCTTGTCTCATTGTCGCATCATCATCAGTTCAACACTATCGCACTTGTCGTTAGATCTCCACCTCGTCGTCGTCATTCAGTTCACCGTTGTCATCGCACCACCTCCAAAGGTCTTTCACGTCGAGTCTGTTCAGACCGACAAATGTTTTATTTTCTTTCATCCCTTATTTTTTGTCAATTTTATTTTGCTAATTAATTGCATGAGTATACCATCTCTAAACTCTTTTCATATGTTCATTGTTTGATTAAATTGGTGACTTGAGAGTAACTGAACATGTGACTGCTAAACTTTGATACTGATTGTGGAACTTGTGCCTAATAATGAATATTGCGATTAAATTGATCGAGATTGGAATTATTCATAATTGTCGATGCAAGTTTTGTTAAAATCCATCAGTTACATTAGTTGTTTTAAATTTGATTTCCTGCCAATGATCATGAAGTTTGGTGAAACGGTGTATCATTTGATTTAGATCGCTGAGTCTGATAGACCCCCTGTCCCGTTTCGCATCACCACCTCATCGAAGAAAAAAAAAGAAGCAGCTCTCCATTATTGGTCTGCTCTCCATTATTGGTCTGATCATCAACAAGTACCTTCTCTAATAAGCTAGTGACTTCTCTATGTCTAAGACCTCCACCTCATCTGCAAAGAAAAAGGATCAACTCTCTTCTCATCTGCAGATCCCACCAACAACAGTTCACTCTTTTACAACCTCTCCACCTCTGACATCACCACATTGATGACGAAAAAGAAGCAAAAATTTCCTCTTTCTTGGGTCTCATTATTAATGGATAACTATGTGATGACCTCTACATCTCTAAACATCTACCTCATCTTTGCAAAGGCTCTGTCTCTTCCTTTGTTTCTTCAATTCCTCTTTAACTTGGACTTCACTAAGATTTTATGCTCTAATTTGGAGAGTATAAAGAGTATGGGTGGAAAACGACTGAATCGAATCGGATGCCAATGGATTCAAATTCGAAGAAAACGGCTGAATCGAATCGGATGCTATAGGATTCAAATTTGAATTCAGCCAATTTATTCACATTCGAAGTCGAGTTTGAATCCTAGTCGAATATCTGACTAGTGTTTAAATTTGATTTATTTTAACTATTGTTTACTTGTTAAGTATTTACGAATACTCGATTACCTCAGCTGGTAAATGTGCTAGTTTGACTTGAAACTCGTGTTGAGCAAATTATCATAGATAAGAATAAATTCAAATCCTCTTAATTAATAGCATTCATTCAAAAAATAAAAAAATAAAAAATAGACGAACAAAACTATTTTTTATAAGCATATTTTATATACAATTTGACTTTGTTAGTAACTTCTAATTTGATTGACCTGCTACAAATTCATTACATAAAGTCTTTTAGCATCTATTACACATTTTGCATCTACATAAAATCCTTTCGTGCAATTATTTTAGTATTTAAAACTCCTTTATTTTAAATTACACATTTTGCATCTACATAAAATCCTTCCGTGCAATTATTTTAGTATTTAAAACTCCTTTATTTTAAATTCGAAACGAAAGTTATAAATTTATTTTAATTCAAACAAATACCAATCTACATCTATGTACACTTATCAATAACTTGATCAAAGTTAAATTTAACTTCCAATAAAATTTGATGACCTTAATCATAGGATTAAATAATTAAAAGTCTATTTATGATTGACAAGTTGTTGTCCTGATATATGTGGAAATGATATACATCTCAAGCATAAGTATATAGGACGAGTAGAGTTTGTAAGGCATTAAATTTATAAGACTGAACGTAAAACATAAATAAAAATTTAATAATCAAACAAATTGAATATACATCCGGCTAAATTATATACATTTATGAACTGAATACTATAATTTATTCGCTTATTGTTAAATGAAGTAATGAACTTATGAATTGAATAAGACCGAATACTTTGACGAATTGTTAATGAAATGATTGTTAATTATTTGATTTGTTTCCATCCCTAATATTAAGGAGGATTGAGTAACGAAATGTCTAGATTAATTATACTACTACGTCAGGAAAGTTCTATAATGTAATTGGAGCTCGATTATAGAATTGATTACATATTCTAAATTCAAAATGCCACTACATTTGGAATGTTTGCCATAATTTAGGTTTGATTAGGATTGATTTGAGGGTACGTATTAGTATGAATACCATATTTTTCTTATGTAAATATGGCTTCACCTGTACCTTGAAGAAAATAAAAGAAAATGCAATACTTCATTTATAAAAGAAATGAATTATTGCATTTTCTCGTTTAAATCTTCAAGGTACATAAGATTACCTACTTATACAGGACGTTCATTCATAACACAGCTTTTTGAATCAATCAAGCCCAAATTATACGGTGAAGCATTCCTAATTTAGTGGTACAACGAATCTACGCCATCGAATCCTACAGTCAAGCTATAAGTTACATTGTCAAACATCTCTAACATAATGAAATTTACATCTAGACAATCCATTATTCATTACTTTTTAGACTCCACCACGAGTGCGTACATATTAGAAGGTGAAGTTAGAGACAGGATGAAGAAATAGAGGTTGAGACCAAGCTTTTACAAACATGTTAACTAGCTCGACAGAATAGGCAAATGGAAGAGTTTAGGTAAGTTCAAGATTTACCTATCAGTTGGCCATCAAAGAGAAGACCTTTCACTACTCACAGAGAAAAGCAGAGTTATTTATTCTTTTCTTTTATCAATGGCGTGAGATGGCACAGATCGAAAGCCCACCGGAGAGGACTCATTGATGATAGGATTCACATAGGAGAGAAGCAATAGCTTCTTTTTCACCGTCGATGAGCTGGAGATATCAGAGAAGAAGATTGTTATCCAGGAGAATCACCAATGATATGACCCACAAAGGTGAGGAATAATGATGCTTCTTTTTTCTTCATCAATAAGGTGGAAGCGGCATAAATGAAGGGGTCGATAAAGAGAGGACCAATTGATGACAGGAGTCCTGGGGAGTGTAATTGTTTCGTTTTCTCCGTTATTGAGATGGAGGCACCTGATATGGAGATACTACTAGAAAAGGGGCCTAGCGATGATCGAACCAACAGAGGAGAGAGGAGTGAGGTGGTACATATGGGGCAATCCTCCTCGATGGCAATGAAATATCAAAGAGAAGTTCTCCAAGACTAGGGAGTCCGACTCGGCTACTATGTTAAAAGAATGAGCTACTGCAATTTTTTCAAAACTATCTTCAAGGCACTGAGTGCAATTTATACAATGACATGATTGTCCATAGGAATATGCTCCAACTGATGATACAATCAAGTGACAGGTATAAGCTCGACGTTCCAATATAGTGACATAATAAATCTAGAAGTTCCAAACAATTCAATAATCAAGCCGAAATTATATAATCAAATATTCTCTATAACAAATATTGAACCTATACAATTCGTTATTTGTTACTCCGTATAATAATGATTTTAGGAGCGTTTTTCTAAATATGAAATTTTGATTGTGTGTATTATGTCCTCAATCTAACCAATAAGCGTACTTGTTCAAAAGTATAACAATGAATTCTGGGTTGACCATTATGCACAGTGTTTTCTGTAAAAGAATATCAAACAGGAAAAATCAAATTAAGAAAAATGAGCAAACAAAAACATGAAAAGTTTAAGATCTAGAACTTACATTATAGCATATAACGTGATATATCACTAACAAAGCTTATGCGGCTATAGCCTTCTTCCCAACCATTGCAGGATGCTATAATGAAATGATGTTAACATTGCCAACAAGAAGAAGAAATGAAACATAAACCGCTGAGCATCTGCAGGCTAACATTAATAAATGGCAAGTTTTCTGATATGAATACTAAAATTATACAAGGGAACATCTTTTTGAGGTCTGTCGCAGACTCACACATAGCAAAAACTTCTTACTTTTATGCCTACAAGACTACGAAATATTTTTAACATTAATTACTGGATTCAAAATGCTAAAAGTAGCTAAAATTAAGGTTGGAAGATTAAATATAAGAAACTATTATTTTGTACTTATGCACTTGTTTTTGCTTTACCTCATATATGTATTAAGTTTGTATTAGACATAACAAAGTAATACTCCATATGATCTCGCATCATTTCATGATGTGTCCATTGTCTAGAAAATGCATATGCAGGTTTGTAAAAAAAGCAGCGGAAATAATAACAACAAAGCCTTTATCTCAAATTTGTAGATAAATTTGTAAGGTCAACTACATAAATCTGATTTATTCATTTAGTTCTATTTAGGATTGTCTCCTTCATCAAGATAACCAGTACCATATCTATCTTAATTGCTTCCTCTTTCCTCTATTAGGTATAAGATATACCGATGCATTTTTTGGCCTTCATTACATGTGACTAAACCATCTCAATAGATTTAATCTCATTTTATTTTCAACAGAAAACATACTCATTATAATTATAAAGCTATGAGAATAGAAAAAAGGATGATGATAAACAAAATAAATGGGTGTAAGTGGGATGTTAAAAGTTAATTGCTCACGCCTTGGCTATAGCATACATTCAAAAATAATAATAATCAAATAAATATGAAGCATATCCATGTTTAATCCGTCAATTTACGATCGGTAATAACAAGCCATTATACCACCTCCAGTCTAACTCCACCCCTCTGCAGACACAATTAGCTCTAATACCAATTGTTGGCCAACAATTAGCTCTTATACCAATTGTTGAGAATCAGCCATCGGCATGGAGGCTATCATGGGTCTCTTAAGTAGATTTTTTTCCATCTTACTAGGGCAATTGCTCACCTCGGCAATAGAGAAACACCGAGAAAAGAAATATCCAAGCAAATAGAAAACTAAACCATGCAGAAAAGTAATTTGATGCTAGAAACACAAGCTTCATGTGGTTCTACAAGCATACGTCCCTAGGGAGAGATTCAAATCTTCTTTATTCCCAGATATTACAAAGATTTGATCTTCCTGCGTTCTTCAAGGAACCCGCAAGAAAACCTCTCTCGATCTCACCTAAAGGTCCTCATAACCCTAGATTTTTTTCTCTTTTGTTTTTCTCTACAACTCTTACAATATGCAACTCTTTTGGCTCTTCTCCGAATTAATTTACAATGAATCTTTCAAAGGGTATTTAAATGGTATTTCCCCTATCTTGAATTCATGTAGGATTACTTATTTGACTTGGGTTAACAAA
>NC_033798.1:20071847-20093755 GCF_001876935.1 Asparagus officinalis | reverse complement strand
AAATGGGAT
The DNA here is from genome assembly GCF_001876935.1 of Asparagus officinalis. Classification (NCBI taxonomy): domain Eukaryota; kingdom Viridiplantae; phylum Streptophyta; class Magnoliopsida; order Asparagales; family Asparagaceae; genus Asparagus; species Asparagus officinalis. Next base: position 20,093,746 of record NC_033798.1, on the reverse strand, counting down.
TCAACTCTAATTGAAGTTGTTTCTTTCCAATCAAGTCCAACTAAGATAACCTGAATACAAGCATAACACTGATACCCTCAATTCAATTCCAATCCTTGTACGATTACTACAAACTCATATAATAGCGGTTAAACAAAAATATCTCATACTACGGATGTCACTGCACAAGCCACCATAGAAGCTTCGCTTGTAATACCTGGGAGCATATACCTGGGAGCATATTTCACACGCAAGAATAAGAAAGACAAACCCCCTCAACCTCTCTTCACTCCGTAATGAAATAGAAATTTAATGGCTATTTATAAGAAACTAACCTACTGATTACCCTTATACATAGCAAAATCAAACCCAGTTTCAAATTCTGTGTCAGAAAACTAAGTAATACGAGGAAAGCTCACTATATGATTGAATGTTTCATAAAGGTTCAATTTGTGAAACTTACGTGTGACATGTCCTTACAATTATGGTAAAGAAGGAATCGAACAAAGAACATTAAAGCAATTCAGTTATGACTCCTGAAGATGCATCCAAGTATAGCCAATGGCAAATGGGAAACCTTAGCTAACTTATTGAGTGATGAATAAATGTATAGAGCAAACAATTTATATATGTTGCAAAAGGGTCCAGAACGCTCACCATAAATACAACATTTGTAATAGACCCAAATTCGCTAGAGAACAAACGCCGAGCAAATACAGCCTGTTCAACAATCTCAGATGTTCTTAAATGCTTCCTCAATCCCATCCTTACAAAATTCAAAAAAAAAATTGTTAATTAGGACTCAGCAGCAGAGTGCCAAAAATAATTTAAAAAAAGCAGGTAAGTCCCGATTATAACAGCCTTGCCTGCCCGTGTAACAGAACTGACAATTCATTGCACAACCCACTTGACTTGAAACACACACAGTTGTTCTTCCTGTACTACAAGGAATCACAATTGTCTCTATCACCATGCCATCATCCAAATTGAACAAAATCTGCAACCCCCTGTGAATTTTAGAATTAATGAAAACATTCTAAGAATATCACCTCACAATGGTATCCTACATCTATATGTCCATAGCTAAATATATTATAAAGACAAAGCATTTAGTGAAGCTCCAGAAATAAATAGCCAGAACAGAACAATCTACCTTTCGAGTTCCATCAGATGCTGTGAAAATATCTTTCACTGACAATGCCTTGAAAGAAGCATTTTCACTTAACATTTTTTTTGAAATCTTTATTTAAACCTATAAAAGAATGAGATAGCATTACTAAAGAAACATCATGTTTATAATCATCAAAAGGTTTTGCTAAGAGAAAAGGAGCAAGGTATTATGCTTATGGTTGTCAGCATCTATTGACAATAAATAATTAATAGATTCAAAGTACATAGAGAATAAAGCCCTTCAAAAGGAAAAAATTAAAAGATAGCAAAAGGAAAAGAGTTTTCTAAAAGGTGAAAAAGGCATGAAGAAACAGTGTAAATAAGATGGAAAGAGAATGGGTACAAAGAAAAGCAAAATTATTGACAGAAACAGATAAATTCAATTGAGGAGTTAACCACTAGTTTCTAGTTCATAGCCAATTGCCTAAGGCCCAGCTCACAGAATGCCTCTAATGTAGTGTATGATAAGGAATATACTGTCCAACTTCAGTCAAGGAGAGAAACTGACTAATGAACAACAATTCCTTCTTCGACTCTTCTTTTACTATATATATGTTCATTCAACGGCCACCACGTGTTTATTGTGACTGCTTGACAAACACAAAGGATATTTTTAATTTCAGATCAAGAATACCAATGACATTATTGAGGAATAGTGGTTTGAAACATTCGCAACTCTTCTAAAAAAATTTCAGCTTTTTCTTATTGGTATGCCAGGAAGAATAGTGGTTTGAAACATTCGCAACTCTTCTAAAAAAATTTCAGCTTTTTCTTATTGGTATGCCAGGAATTATAAATAGAAATTAAGTAGAGCAGTATTCTAAAAAAATTTCAGCTTTTTCTTATTGGTATGCCAGGAATTATAAATAGAAATTAAGTAGAGCAGTGATCATTTCACTATGGACTCCTACCGATGCTTCAAATTGACATTTATAAGCCTGTTGTTCCTTCAGCTATGATCATTTCACTATGGTCCTACTGATGCTTCAAATTGACACAAGTATCTCTCCATAGTAAATGTTTAAACCATCTCAATTTATTTTACCTTGCTTGATTGTTAACTGACTCCACCCTTGACTTCACATGTTTCTTATTCCCATCTTTTCGTGTCATTCTCAACATTCTCGTTTACACTTACTTTTTAGAAATGTTTTCTAATTGTTGAACATTAACAAATGGCTAGTCGCAACCCATTTTACAACTTTTCCCTTCAATTTTATAGATATTCTACAATCACATAATTTTAGAGAAGCACTTCTTTATTTTAACTTTCCAGTACTAGTTCTACAAACAATAACCTAAGGACATGTATCAACTTAATTTGATAGCATTAAACTTCAATGTGGTTCCTAACTTCCTTCATTGTGCAGCTAAAGTAAACTAGATATGTCTAATTCTTTAATATACGTGGTTCACAAAATTAAAATGCCAACAAAATTTACAATTTACTTTAGCAAAAGTACAAAGTAAACCCATGTTATAATATCTTAAAGTGAGTCCTCCAGGAAAGTTCGGATGGTCCAAATTCCCCTTAAAGCAAAAAAGGATGAGCATATACACTCAAGAGAAATGTGAACAAAGGCATCATATGTTACATCCATGATCCATAAAAAGTGCTCAAAAGAGTATGAATTCATCAGGCCGTTTGAAAGTAAAAACATACAAGCAAAAGACCTTCCAATTCATCATGAGAATGTGCCCAGACATTGTTTCCATAAAGGCACTTCCACAGCATCATTGCCTGTCCTGGCCTAAAGCCGTGCGACTGAACCCATTTCTGTCCAAAATCACAATTTATCAGTAACTATATTAAGAACAAGAGAAATTCAGAACAAGTTTATATAAAGGTATGCTTCACTCTTAATCCCCTAAGGGAAACATTGCATCTGACACTTGGACTCTTAATGATTAGAAGTTAAGCTATATATCAATACTATGTAGGAACAAATGCTTCTTCCCTTCTTTCACCAGAATACTAACACTGATTTCAAATTTGGTGATATATCTTCATAAAAACTTCCACCAATCACACACTAAAATTCAACTAGAAATATCAAAATGAAGTGTTTAACTAAAGAATGGAAAAAAGAATATCAAACATACAATTTTACACTTTCTCTTAAATACTTTTTTTTAATAGCTTTTTCTTGGAAAATTAGTAATTACTCACATACCATGTAACAGAAAGCTTTATGAACAGGTGATAGTATCAGAAATGTTCCTCAAATAAAACATCCCAAATGGACCTCACTAATGAGTCAAAAGTGAGAAGTTGCAAGTGTCTATTCAAAATAATTAATATTTACCCTCGTTTAAAAGAGCCCGTTACATAACTCGTTATGTTGTGTTATATAACCTAACAGGCTTTAAATGTTACATAACCTTATGAAATAACTTATGACATCATAACTAACATCATTACAATATAATATGTGTTATTTTAATATAACTTGCGTTATTTCAATATAACATGAGTTACTTCAATATAACTTACATTATCTCAAAATAAGTTCTAGAGACTTGAGAGCACATATTTTCTTAAAACTTGAAGGAGTTAATATAAGTTCCAAAGACTTGAAAGCACATACTTTCTTAGAATTTGAAGGAGATAACTAATTACTTTTAAATTGTTTATTAAGTCTTCATCTCTTGTTTTAGTAACATTATTATTTGATTGTGAAATTAAAACGAATGTAATTAAGAATGAGCTAAAAATTTATGATTACATATTTGAGTATTCAGTTGTGATATTTCCTAATAAATCTATGTAGCTTGTATTGAATTAAAGAATTTTAGTTAAAATTTTTTTGTATTATGATATTTCATTTTATTCCTAATCCTTAAAATTATTATGAACATCTTTTATATATTTTTTTTAAAATTAAACAATACGAAAATACTTTGTCCCTATTGTGATGTTATGTTTGAAATTTTTGATGATTCTAATTATTAAAGTCATTATGAATAGTTTGTATTTATAAAATATGTAAATAATTAATAAACAAAATAAACTACATTATGTGTTGCATTTTTTGCATTTTTTGCATTTTTTGCTTTAACCCTTAACAAGAGTTATAGCGTTACATTATGCATTATCTTTATTTTTAACACTGATAGTTACAAAATCACATATGGCTTTTGTTTGAGAATGTGTGGTAGTGTGATATAAAAATTAATAATACAGAAAATATTAGCATCAAAGTAACGAACATTGAGAAGACTGATTCCTAGAAGTTAGTGAGTTAGGAAACCCATCTTCCCACAAAGCTGAACTTCTTTCTTTGATGATGGTAGATTAGATTAGAGCATAGCTGTCTTAATAGTACATTATGTTTTCTTTTAGCAGAAAATGGCTACCACTTCCTCAAAAACATCAGCTTTTTTTGGACATATGGCATTCGCTCAAAGAGACAGAGTAAGCTCAAGAAGGGGGAAAAAGGAGCAACAAAACCTAGAAAAGTGGGCATATGAATAACAAGTATTTTATTCATTGTTTCACAAGAACCTCAAATGTTTTATTTTTCTTTTTTGTCAACTCATGGACAGCTACATTAACTTTACTACCAATGTTTCAACCAGATAATGGGCGCAGATGCCAAATCGCCCCATTTGTTACTTTACTTGATAAGTACTTTATCGATTACCACAAGAGCTCCCTATTTTCATTTCTTTGTGTGTCCTCTATTTTTGTGCGCATGTATGAAAATTGTTTGTGTTTAAAAAGTTCTACTATGAGCGATAAAAAATGGGCAGTAGCTTCTTTTCATTCAATGCAGAAGAAATATTTATGGTTTCTTCACAGGAATTATGCAAGCTCTCATAGTCAATCCTACTGTTACAAACAGCCAAATACTTACCAACAACTAACTATGATCTTGCAGCGCCGATTTACAATTTGAAGAGCTTAACAATTAACTAGAAAGAAGAACTTCACCTGAAAAGCTGCCTTTTTACTTCTATATTTAAGTTACTAGATAGATATATCAGTCTTCAGAACTGAGGTACTCAATCCTGCTATGAAATGTAATGTATTGATAAACAACAGCAAATTTAGTACATAAAAATTCCAAAAAGGAGGTGCACTTTCCCAATAGTGTAAAACCCTCAATTCCAAAGGTAGCAACCTTGTAAATTGTCAAACATCGCATGCTAAATTTAATTATAATACCCAAATTTTTATATTCTTCGTAATAAGTAATAACATATCTATTATTAATTGGAAATTTTTTTATATTCGTGGTAATTCCATTTGAGATAAAAACTTTGTTGTTGTGTTTTTGTTGCGGTAAAGAAAATTTGATGTGACACTGGAATAGAACATGAAAGATGTGCTAATGTGAGAATTAGAAGGGAGTTTATGCAAACATTATGGACAATAATATATGGAAGTGGCATTATATGGAGAAAGGAGAGACCCTTATCCCATGATGAGGAGGCAGAGGTGGTGGCATCATGAGAACAGAAGATATGGACATGACATACGTCCGAGGATTAGGGGAAGAGGAGTATTTATCGCTTTCCATCCCTCATCCTCACCCTTATTTTTCCATGTTCCTGAACTAGCAATATGAGAAGAGAAAGAAGACGAAGAAAAAAAGAAAGAGGAAGAAGATAAAACAAAAGAGGAAAGAAAAGACAGGAGGAAAAGAAGAAAAGTAAGGTGTTTCCAATACTATTCCTCTTTTGATTCTAGGAATATATATAACTGTTAGGCTTTCAGTTAAGGTGTTTCCAATACTATTCCTCTTTTGATTCTAGGAATATATATAACTGTTAGGCTTTCAGTTAACGTTTTGAGGTTACTTGACTTTTAGGATGTACTCAAGATAATTGAGAACACACAAATGTGTGCACTTACTTATTATATAGACGAAAGTTTATGCATTGCGTTCATAAGGTTGATAGTCATGTGTTTGTACTAGGAAATTGTGGAAGGAGTTAGAAGTAGATCTCGAGGAGTCATGGTGAAAGGCGAAGTCAAGGATGAGCAATATTAATGCCCATGACTCAACCAAGACAAAAGTCAATCAATTATACAACTAAGACATGTCACTGCTGGTCAGAAATCCTCTTCACAAGAGAACGTGTGATCCTTGGGCCTTGGCTAACTCCAAGATTTATACTCCAAATCTACACTTATATCATTGGTTATCATCTACTTAACACAAAAATATTTACATCACCAAACCCACATCATATATTAGCTCCCAAAACTCCTCGACCTTGCGCACATGCCATAGGCAAATGCCTGAGGGGCCAAAAGGCCTTCATCTTAGTAACGTTTCCTCACCTGGCGATATGCAAGGTGCTAAGGTACAGTATCGCCTCAATTTAGCCCCTCAGGCGCTAAGACGCATCGCTTATAAAACATTGCAAGTGCTCATTTATAAGTTGTCAAATTCCATAAAAGAAGACAATGTAACGAATTTAGTAGTAATACTACACGAAGCTGACCTCAAAAAGCAAAAGTTTCCATTTTCTTTCTATATGTAAGTTACTAGGAAATATATAAACCATTACAGGGGATGATTTCCAATTGCAAAACAGCATCTTTATCACGATAATTATAACAAAAGGTACTTACTTCGAGCTCAGGGAAATCCATGTCTTTGAGCATGACCTTCGAGCTTGCTTCAATACCTAAAAAATCCCAAAAATAAATAAGCATTTTTAGTAAAGACACTGAAGATTCGATTAGGGTTTCAGAGGAAAACGAAAACTCGGGAAATTACCAGATTGGGAACCGCTGGAGACTATCGAAAGCAATTGGCGAGGGCTGACAGCGGGGGAAGAACGCAAACAGGATCGATGAGAGAGAAACAGGCGATGATGGGGGTAGTGAAAGTGAGAAGATAATGTAGCGAGAGAGGAATGGATTCTGATGAGAGCCATTAGAGACGATGAAGTGTGAGCTAGAGGTCGTCTAGGGTCTCTTTATCATCAGCAATGAAGATTGTTTTGCATATAAGCCCACCATATTATTTAAATTTGTAGGAATCGTGTCAGAAGTTTGGCGTCTGTTACATTTTAAACCCTTTTTTGGGCTATAGGTTCCCGGTTCAGCGGTTCTTGTTCCCCGAAGGTGTATATTTCGAAAGTTCACGTTTTTGGTTCACCCAAAATTATTGAAAACAATGTGTATTTTAGGATTTGGAATAAAAAATAGGTTTTTTAATATTTTAGGATTCTAAAAGTTGGGTTTGTTTTAATTTTTTTTTCAAAAAAAATGTTTCTTAAAAAGCTTCTAAACAGTGACTTTTTTTAGACAGCTCATTTCCTATCTTTTGGCTAGGAAATGGACTAGAAAGCTGACAACCCGCTGACAACTCATCATTTCTTCTCACAACTCTTATTATTATTTGGAAATGAAACAAACTTGAGTTTTGGAGATGATTTCCTATTCTTTACTTTATCATTCCATATCAAACACAAGTTTTAGATTCCTTAGATATCCTAAAAAAATTTAAATTTGTTTCTTGTCAGGGAATTCATTTCCATAATTTTATGGAAATGAACCAAACAGCCCCTTAGCTATGCTGGGAGGTTTTGATATTCATGGTTCAAATGATCACAGTGAAATTCCCTCTTTGAATGAAAAAAAAATTCCTTCAAATGATGTATATATTTTAAGAAGTTGCCCAAATCACTCAAATTTTTTTTGCCAGTTGCTTGGGTGGAAAAGAACCAAAATAGTTCATCAATTATTCATCTATGTACTCGATTATATTTGATTTAACTAGTATGGTGCAATTGCTTTGCACGTATATCCATTTTCTTGTTTACATGCAGGTTTTACATGCACATTGCAATGATAATTTTATATTATTAACTAGTTTTTAGACCCGTGTGATGCATGAATTTGTTTAATATATAAAAATTTATGTAGCGAAGGAATGCAAATTAAAACAATAATAACATGGGATTGGTCAAAAATGATATAACCTAAGCTACATATATGCTTAATTTACTATTATTAAATTTTAAAGTAGAATCGATTTTTGAATCCCCTGTTATCATAACAAAATAGGTAACGTCTCTGATCTACATGGTTAATATTATAACATTTTACTATATTTTGCTATACCAAATTATGCAACATCAAATTTTGTTCCACCCAAAATATTTCAAGCATATTGAAATACAAGTATCTGTCAAGAACAGACATCCATAAAAGAAAATCATAACTATCTACCTATTGATAAACAAAATATTTATCATAAACATAACAAGTAGTTGGGTTTATCAATGCAAAACCGCCAAAAGAAATATACTACATAAAAAGTTTACTAAATAGGCTTGTAGACCAAAAACCACCAAAAAAATATAGTTCATACAAAAGTTTACTAAATAGAGTTTTAGATCAAAATACTAAATATAAGTTTCAAACATCAATATAGTTCATACAAAAGTTTACTAAATAGAGTTTTAGATCAAAATACTAAATATAAGTTTCAAACATCATATATCAGATAGAGATTTTTCACTAAATAGAGTTTTAGATCAAAATACTAAATATAAGTTTCAAACATCATATATCAGATAGAGATTTTTTCTAAAAAGCAGCTTCAACTCTCTCTCTCCAAAATATTCTAATTCTCATTTTCAATTTTGTTTTATTTCTGCTTTTTGTTGCTTGACATTTGTGGAGAAATGAGTGCTCGATATCAGACTCCAACAAATTCCTCTTGCAGGGAGTTACATTATCTGAGGAATAAATTTCAACTTCATTGTCGCAAGAGATCGAAAGGGTGTCCTGTATTTTAATATAACATAACAATTACGCTGTTAGTAAGGTTCCAGGAAAAGATTCTTGCACTATTAATATGAAGAATTAAAAATTCAATAGTAAAGCGCAAAGAAATATATTAATAGTGATTGATTATGAAGAATCAAGAAATCAATAATAAAGCACAATAGCAATCAATCTGAAATCTATTTTAAAAGACAAGAGAATAGAACATCTTTTGAGTTGTAGTGACGATAATGGGTAATTGAATATGATGTTTGTCTTCTTCATGTATATTCTTTTTTTTTTCTTTTCTTTAAACATCAGGTTGTATATTTTTTATTCTTTTTTGTAGAGCTGGTTTTATTTAGGGCAGGATTCATGAGAAGATAAGAGAGGAAGATTATTTTAGTGGCCCATGATTCAATCTTTATGCAAGTCTTTTTAACATCCACTGCAAAAAAATAGTATTGGAATATAAGTGTTGCAAAAAAATATTGCATATATCAAATTATATATGTCAAGTTGCTTTATGAATAAATTTGTTAAAATGTTAGGTTTGCTGAGAAGTTTCTATTGATCATGTCATCTCCCATTGTTTCTAGAAATAGTAAGCGTTAAGGTATTTTTGAAGGTATTGACTTACAGTATTAAAACCCTCTTTCTTTCTAGAAGATTCAACTTCATGGTTGAAATATTCTTGACTTATTGACTCCTAGTGATTAAGAAATAAAAGAGATTACTTATGCTACTCAATATGATTTATGTATACAGATTGATGTAGAAAATTAAAAAATATTCGCCCATAAAAGGAAGAATTTGTAATATATACCTGATTCAAATTTGAGTTGTCTATGAAAGCTGCTATCAAACTTTCATCATCAGTCATTTTCAAACACAAAATATAGGCCAATTTTGATTGAGGATGGATTCTAAAACTTGAATCTTGAATAGAAGCTTCTTTTTTACCAAGAGATCTAACTCTTGAGGAAATGAATCATCATCACCTTCTTGTGAATAATGTAAAAACCCAAAGTATAGTTATCTGATCGAAACTTACAATTTATAATAAAAATCATAGTATTTACTTTTGTTAGTCGTTCCCTTAATTTGGTCGTAGTTTTGTGAATAATTTATTTAGCTTCACGGTCAAACAGGACAAATGATGTAGTACTTGTATGGTCAATGACTAAAACATGAACCATGCACCTGATGAAACTCAAAAATTAAAACAAACCACACTAGTAGAAAATCACATATTCTAGACGGAATATTCTAGACGAAAATTTTTCCATCTAGAATAACTTATTCTAGATGGAAATTTTTCGTCTAGAATATTCCGTCTAGAATGAGCGGAATATTCCGTCTAGAATAGTATCCTAGACGGTTCCTGTATTTTTAATTTTTTTTAAATAGCCAGGTATTCTAGACGGAAATTCACGTCTAGGATACATCCTAGACAGAAATTTCCGTCTAGAATACCTGACCATTTAAAAAAAATTAACCCGTTAAAACCCGCAGCCGCCCTCTTTTCCCCCCCAAAATGAAAATTTTCATCCCCGTCCTCCCTCTCCCTCCCCTCCTCTCCCGGCTTCCCCAACTGGCGCTCCCCCTCCCTCCGCTCCCTCCCCTCCTCCCCCACTGCTACATTCCCTCCCTCCCCTCTCTGGCCGAGAACCCCATCTTCTTCGTCAGTGTAAAACCCCATTCATTTTGATAATTTATGGAGGTGTCAATCAGCGCAGTGGAAGCGTGAAACGAGTCGGCGAGCAGCAGATTCGAAGAATCCAGTTTTCAGCTCGTGAGTCGACTCATAACTCATCATGAGTCGACTCATTAGGTTGAGTCGACCCATGACTGTCATGAGTTGACTCACGATATCAAGTCCCGTTGTTAGAAATTTCTGCTGAGTCGACTCATCAGTTTATGAATCGACCCATGAGTCATGAGTCGACTCATAACAGACCATGAGTCGACTCATCGAGGGTTTTCTGGTTTTTGCAGTTCGGGTTTGTTTGGGTTTGCGGGTCGGGTTTTAACTGTTCATATATTATCTTCTCTACCCGAAAACACCTCTTTTCATCAATTCTCCCCAGAGAAACCCTAGCCTCCTTTCCCCCTCTAAACCCTAGTTCGTTTTGGGCGTTTTTGGGAGATTTTTGGGGGATTTTAGCAGCTTCTTCTGCTTTGCAGCGAAGGGAATCATTCTTCAGCACACCTAAGGCGAGTAGCATCTCGCCCAATCCTTTTCCTACATTTTTAAGAGTTTTTCTTAATGTTTTCATGAGGTTTATTGAGCCTAAGAAGTATTTTCAAGTATAAATCGATGCTCTTTTCTTAATGTTTTCATGAGGTTTATTGAGCCTAAGAAGTATTTTCAAGTATAAATCGATGCTCTTATTAGTGTAGATGTTAAAATCATGTGTTTAAGATTTCAAAATCCTCACCAACGAATGTTTTTGATGAAACTCAGATCTGGGAATTTATTTAAAGAATATAAATATGAGTTTTTATTTCGATTACATGCTCGCATACATGTTTAGGGATTTAATGTTAGATCTAACATGCAAGATTTTGTTTTCCATGTCTTATACGAATTTTACACTGTCTCCTATGTTTAGAACTGATAATATATTGTTTGGGTTTTATGAAATCGATTTTTGATGAATTTTTGCAAAAATAACATAGCATGCACGAATAGGGAAAACCCCTATGTTCAGTCGACGGTGAGTCGACCGATGCCCCCAGTTGACTGTGAGTCGACTGATGGCCCCAGTCGACTATGTAGGGTGTAAATTTGATTTCCCGGAAACGGGGAGTTTTGTTTGTATTGATAAGAAAGCTTATTATAAACTAATAATCAAATGTTTACAACAGAAGCAGAGGGAATGCCCTCTTTGTTTAGTGTGGGGACTTTAGGTGGCTATAGGACGCTTCGCTCGATGCCCGTGTCGAGTCTGCTTCCCTTGGACCGTTCGATCGAGGTTGCTGGAGAGCTTCAGTACACAGTAGAAGCTCAAGTCGATAGAGTTCGAGTCTGCTTAGTTCGCCGGCGATCGGAGCTCAGAACTAGGCATGTTCGCGGGAAAATTCATTGCTTTCTTTGTTATTGATTCCATTGTCATCTTGAGTTACAACTTTTTGAGTTACAAAAGATCCGGTCTTTTTATAAGATCCGGTTACAACGAAAATCAAATAAAAATAAACAAAGATTACAACTTTTCTTCTTTTATGTCGAACGAATCGCGAGCTCCTGTTTTGCGGTCGCTCGCTTTGTGGGTTCTTTGCCTGCGCCGGGGTTGTTTGCCGTGGACCACCGCGAGATCTAGATCCGGTCGGATCTACGCAGTACGACGGGTATTATTTCACCAAGGAAATAATAGCCGGGGAGGATTGTTTCACCAAGGAAACAATCGTCCAAGTCTCGGGATCTAAGACCAAGCTTAGATCCGGAGTATGCCTGCGTAGATCTGAGATCTGATCCTCTCGAACACCTGCCTTATTTGACGTTGATGATCGCCGAGCACCAGATCTGAAGGAGTGAGTCCCCGAAGTCCCAAAGTTTCAATCTTTTTTAAGTTCCGAGTCTCCAATCCAGCAGGGCTTCGCCTCTCTCCAAAATTTCCAACCTTTTGAAATGAAGAACCCCTTGGCCTATTTATAGGCTCTCGTTACTGTGCCCGTGCCCGTGTGCACGTGTGGCCAGCTCAAGGTGGCCGGCCACCTCAAGGTGGCTCGGCTCATGCCGAGCCACCCTGAGGTGGCTCGGCCACCCCAGGGGGTGGCTCGGCCTTGGCCGAGCCACCTTGAGGTGGCTCGGCTTGGGCCGAGCCACCTGAAGTTGGCTCGGCTTCGGCCGAGCCCCTCTAGGTGGTGGGTTTGGTGTTTTCCGCCTTGGTTCTATCTGTGATTTGGTTCTGTGGTTGATTTATCCAGACTTGATTCATTGACCTGATTTGGCAGTAAATCCGGATCCCGATTAGGCAGTAAATCCGCTTCTGAGTTGGAGTCCGAAACCGATCTTGATTCGATCGTCATTCGTCCGAGTATGCCTTTGGTTGGATGACTCGTTGACTCTTCGAACCCTTGGCTTGATCCCGCACGTGTATGGATGCATTCCGTCGCTTGATGCGATTCGTCGATCTCGTCGCCTCGTTGGTTCGTCGGTTTGTGCCGAGCTGAGCAAAAGGGACCTATAAGCAATTTTATATGCCTACAGATACCCCCTCCAAAGTATTTCAGTCTCGTTCTTTTATAGAAGAGTCTGGAATACTTTGGATATGATTGTCCCCACCTTCAGTCGGTGTAATGGGACCTTGGAATGACTTCCGTTCTTGATTCCTTCAATTCTCCAGGCTATTCGGTGCTTTGTCGAATGTCTGCAAGAGTTCCGGTGCTGCATTTATTGTCTGACCGTTGTCGGAAATTCGAACTTGAAGTCAATTCCTGGTTTTCTGATTTTTAGCTCGTGCTTGTTGGTTGAACACAGAACTGACCCTCGACTGTCGGCGTTGAGTCTTTGTTTGCGACGCGTTGTCCGGCGTAGTGTTGTTGAGTTATCCTTAAGAATGAAAATATTCTCCAGGAACTTCTCAACCAACAATAGGGAATAGTTTATACTCGTATACCTTATTGGAGTATTAAGAAACAGTTTATACTCGTATACTTTTCGGAGTGTTAAGAAGCAGTTTATACTCGTATACTTTTCGGAGTGTTAAGAAGCAGTTTATACTCGTATACTTTTCGGAGTGGTGATTCTTTCGTTGCAACGCATTGATTGGCGTTGACCCAGGGTTACGCGTTGACCGGCGTTAACCCTAGGGTTTCGAACGTCGTACGTTGAATTTTTGCTCGCAACGCGTTGACTGGCGTTGACCTAGGGTTACGCGTTGACCGGCGTTAATTGGATGCTCCGGTCACGAGACCAACTAATGAAGCTGATGCGTTAGTGACTCTCGTATTTATAGGATTTTTGGCAAACCCTCAGCCATCAACGGGTTTGATAAGCCTTTACCGACTACCGTTTGAGTCGGGCTAGCATGCAGATTGTTCAAGTCCGTTCCGCATGTGACGTTAAGCTAAAAGAGCTAACCCTTTTAGTTCTACGCTATTGAATACGTAGACTTCGTCTTTTTTTACGGGAATAGACTACCCGGCGACGCGTGTTAGGCGTTGACTTTAGGGTTTTTGGCTAACCCCCAGCCTTCAACGGGTTTGATTAGCCTTTACCGACTACCGTTTGAGTCGGGCTAGCATGCGGATTGTCGAAGTCCGTTCCGCATGTGACGTTAAGCTAAAAGAGTTAACCCTTTTAGTGCTACGATATTGAATACGTAGACTTCGTCTTTCTCACGGGAATAGACTACCCGGCGACGCGTGTTAGGCGTTGACTTTAGGGTTTTTGGCTAACCCCCAGCCTTCAACGGGTTTGATTAGCCTTTACCGACTACCGTTTGAGTCGGGCTAGCATGCGGATTGACGAAATCCGTTCCGCATGTAACGTTGTGCTAAGAGAGTGAATTCTCTTAGACTTTGTGCTATGATGTTGAATACATAGGCTTCGCCATTGTTACGGGAATAGGCTACCCGGCAACGTGTATTAGACGTTGACTTATCCCTACTTAGGCTTCGGGATGAGATACCCCAGAATCGAACTCTGGTGTCTTTTTCAATCGGTAAAAGACTAAACCGGCGACACGTGTAGATTTTGGGAGTTGAAAAAGGTGGTGTCTTCTCTTGGGGCAAAGACGAACCCGAGATGGGAGAGGGAGAATTTTATATTCTATCTCCCGACACTGAAGAAGAAGAATTTTATATTCTATCTTCAGCTGAAAAGGAAACTCGAGGTGGGATCTCCACCCCCAGAATCCGGAAGGATGAAACTAAGAGTGGGATCTCCACTCCGAGAATCGAAAAGATTCGGATAACCCTAACTGTCGGAAGGTTTGATTATCGAACTAAAGATGAATTTCTCATTTATCGAGAGTGAATTGTGGTTTTGGTCCTAACTGTAGGAAGGTTTGACCAAGCAGGAGTTTGAGATGACCCTAACTGTAGGAAGGTTTGATCACTCGATTTGAAAGTGGACCTCTCGTTCATTGGAGGAATCGAGAGGGGATTTTGACTGTGGTCCTAACTGTAAGAAGGTTTGACCAAGTGGGTGTTTTGAGACAATCCTAACTGTAGGAAGGTTTGATCGCTCAATTTGTGGACCTCTCGTTCATTGGGGGAATCGAGAGGGGATTTTGACTGTGGTCCTAACTGTAAGAAGGTTTGACCAAGTGGGTACTTTACGTCCAGACTCTAACAGAGAGAGTGTTGAGTGCATAGACATGGTGAGAATGGGAGTTCTTATTCATTACATTGCTGTGGTTTTGGGAACTTCCCATTACATAAATCGTCCACCCCCAGTTTCCTCTGCGGAACTGGTTCGGACATTATTATCAGTTAACTAACCGGGTTATCCTTAAGAATATTAGCTTAATATTCTCCAGGAACTTCCCGTCAAAAGTGGGGAAACAGTTTAGACTCATATACCTATTGGAGTATCAGGGAGTAGTTTAACCTCTTATACCGGTCGGAGGATTGAGAAACAGTTTATACTCGTATACTCTTTGGAGTTTTAGGAAGCAGTTTATACTCTTATACCGGTCGGAGTTTTGCCATTCTCAATTGGCTTACCTCAGCGTTATGACGCCGGCTTCAACCAAGGTCTGAATGCTATTCTTGAGAGCAAAGCAATCCTTGGTGGGATGAACGACCCTCCTGTGGTATGCACAGTACTTTGGGTCCGTAGTGTTGTCAGCTTCCTCCTGATTTGTGATAGGTGGTAGCTTGATCTTGTTACCTTCAAGGAGGGATTCGAAGATGGCTGGAACGTCTTCGTCCTTGAAGGAATACTCTCTTTGGAGTCTCGGACCCGAAGTCTTTTGCTGCCTTCGGGATTGCTGTTGTGACGCTTGATTAGCACCACCAGTAGCTGCAGGTGTTTTGCCCTTACCACGAGAGGCGAAGTTTGAGTCCAGAGGATTAGCCGTCGGTAGGTTCCTCTCGGCCTTCTTCCTTCGGAGGAAACGTTCGGCTTGTTCACCGCGCACCTTCAGATCCTTCCAAGTGTCAGACGGTGCTGTTCCCATTGCTTCCAACACGTCCAACGCAAGGTTGTTGTGGCAAGTTTGGAGGATGAATTCCTCTGTGATCGGGTCCCGGCAATTCATCGCCTTGTTCCGGAACCTTTTGACGAAGGTGTCGACTAACTCCCCGTCCTTCTGCTTCTCATCGAGCAATGATCCGATAGATATCTCGGTGTCGTCGTCGAAGAAGTTGGCCAGGAACTTGGTCTCCATGTCATCCCAGCTGTTCACGTTTCCTGGCTTGAGGCGGCGGTACCAATCGAAGGCGGCTCCGCGAAGAGTGCCGACGAATGACCGCACCATCAGAGGCTCATTGCCGGAAATAATACCCAGGTGCGATTTGAAATAAATCAAATGCTGAGTGGGGGAACCCTTCCCATCGAACGGCGTGAAGTTGATTAAACTGAACTTCGCCGGATAGGGGATCGATTCCCATTCTCGTGGGTATGGACAGGGAATGCCTGTTTTCTTCGTCTCTTGAGCGGAGATCAATGTGTTGATTTTGCTCTCGAGATCTTTGATCTTCAAGTCTTCACTTGTATCTTCGTTGGCATCCTCGTTACCACCCCCTGTATTGACAGGAGGGTTATTGGCATTGTGAGCTTCATCCCTATCTGCGTGCTCCTTTTCCTGAATAATCTGGTTACGGCGGTTCGATTCACTTTGCTGGTTCCTGAATGCATGGATTTGCTGCTCATGCATCTCTCTCATCTGCTGCATGGCCATCTCCATCTCGAATTTGAAACTTTCTTTCTGCTTAGCCAAAGCGTCTTCAAGCATCTTGGCCATTTCTTCCGCGCTTATCATAAATGACTCGCGGGGTTGTCCTTCGCTGGACACTGTATTGTCCGATGCGACAGCAGAGCAGGAATCCGATTCTTCATCTTCCGAAGGCAATCTTGTCCGAACCCTACCATAAGTTCCTCGTGCGATGGCTCCGGACTGCAGACGGGTTACACGCCGGGACGCTTCCAGAAACGATTTGAGATCAATCTGTGTCGATGTCTCTTTGCTGGTCATGTTGGCGGTGACCCTCGGAAATTCTCCGTCTTTAACCACCGTTCTTCTTTGCCGGAAACGCCTATACCTTGGTTTTGGCGTTTCGGTGCCGAGCCTTTCGAACACTGAAATTCTCTCGGGGACTACCTTGATGCAGTTGCATTGAGACAGTACCGCCCGAATGAGCTTTGAACAAGGGCACTGAGTTTCCTGTTCTCGGGGACTCCTCTTTCTGGTTCTGTTCGTACCCCCAGCACGATAGTACAACTCGTCATTTTGACAGTCGGAGTAACCTATCGTGTGTGGGCACGACTTCTCAGGTATAACATTATCACTATCAGATGATAATGTTTCCATCTGAGGGCGAATTGCCTTCCTTGGACTTTCAAGAGTCACGCGCCTTGAGACATGCCTTTTTGGGCGTGAATTCTCAGCGGGCTCTTGGACCTCAATGCGCAAATTAGCGCGCGCAGTTGCCTTGAGCTCCTTGTCATGTTGGAGGTAGCGGTGACCCCCAGCGTGTTGATTCGTTCGGGGTTTTCTTAGTGGGCCCAAACGTTCTTGGATCGGAGCTTTGCTTCGCTCATCGGGAATTGGACCGAGGCGCTCCAAGACTGGCTTTCTTCTTCGGGAGGATTCTGCATGATCTCCCGGAGTAGCTATGGGAATTCTCGGCGACTTAGCTGGGTTCGCCGGAGGTTGAATTTTGGTTGGAGGCTGCAAAGGTTGCTCCTTAGCCTGAATTGCCGCTTCAGACTTTGGCCTCCAAACTTTGCGAGTTGGTGGCGGCTTCTTGGCCACTTCTTTCTGCAACTTTCTACGGGCTTCTTCGGCTTGAGCCCGTGCCTGCGCTGATAGTGCGCGGCGTTTGCGGATGCGTTCTTCCAGCGTCGAACGATTCCGTTTGACACGGACCCATTCCATTGTTGGCGGCTTGGAAGAGGCGCCGTTCATCTGTTGTTGAGGCTGTTTGCCTCTCTTGTTCTTCAGACCCGCGTTGTAGCGGACTCCGTCGGTGGACTCCATCGCTTTGGCGAATTGTTTGGCCAAGCGTTGGCGTTGCCTTTGGCGGGCTCTCTTTGAGAGAGTCACCGCTCCTTTGGTGACGGAGGAATTGGTTGGAACCAGCTTGATCTGGTTGGAGATTGGTGGAGCCTCATCTGACGCAACTTTGGCGTCAATCGAGATGAGGTCGTCGTTGGTAGCTTCAACTTCTTCGTACCAACGCACCTTTCTGTTGGAAGAGAACTTGGACTTCTTGGACTTGCGGGGGGAGGTTGATCTAGACGAGGATGAAAGGTATTCCTCGAACTTGGTCTGATCGAACTCGTATTCGACCTCCTCCACGACTGGGATCAAGATCCGCGGCTGCGACGCTCCGATCTCGGCAGCGAGATCGGTGGCTCCCACTGTGGTCGCCAGATTGTTCGCTGGAAAATTCGTGTCTTTCTTTGTTATTGATTCCATTGTCATCTTGAGTTACAACTTTTTGAGTTACAAAAGATCCGGTCTTTTTATAAGATCCGGTTACAACGAAAATCAAATAAAAATAAACAAAGATTACAACTTTTCTCCTTTTGTGTCGAACGAATCGCGAGCTCCTGTTTTGCGGTCGCTCGCTTTGTGGGTTCTTTGCCTGCGCCGGGGTTGTTTGCCGTGGACCACCGCGCGATCTAGATCCGGTCGGATCTACGCAGTACAACGGGTATTATTTCACCAAGGAAATAATAGCCGGGGAGGATTGTTTCACCAAGGAAACAATCGTCCAAGTCTCGGGATCTAAGACCAAGCTTAGATCCGGAGTATGCCTGCGTAGATCTGAGATCTGATCCTCTCGAACACCTGCCTTATTTGACGTTGATGATCGCCGAGCACCAGATCTGAAGGAGTGAGTCCCCGAAGTCCCAAAGTTTCAATCTTTTTTAAGTTCCGAGTCTCCAATCCAGCAGGGCTTCGCCTCTCTCCAAAATTTCCAACCTTCTCAAATGACAAGGGGGTGGCCTATTTATAGGCTCTCAGGACAGTGCCCGCAAAAAGAGAAACGTCGGCCACCGTCGGCCACTGTCGGCCACCTCGAGGTGGCCGGCACTGTGCCGAGCCACCTTGAGGTGGCTCGGCTCTTGGCCAAGCCACCCCAAGGTGGCTCGGCCACCGAGCCACCTCAGGGTGGCTCGGCGCCGATGAGCACGCGGGACACTTGGTGGTGGTCGGTGAGCGTGCAGACCACTTAGTTTGCCTATTTGGTGGGTGATGGGCGTGCAGGCCACAGGATGGTGGCCGGTGAGCACACGTGCCACTTGGTTTTGCCTATTTGGTGGTTGATGAGCGTGCGAACCACTTGGTGGTGGCCGGTGAGCACGTTGTTCGCGGGGAAATTCGTGTCTTTCTTTGTTATTGATTCCATTGTCATCTTGAGTTACAACTTTTTGAGTTACAAAAGATCCGGTCTTTTTATAAGATCCGGTTACAACGAAAATCAAATTGAAAAGAAATGAAAATTACAACTTTGTTTCCTTGTTTGTCGAACGAATCACGAGCTCCTGTTTTGCGGTCGCTCGCTTTGTGGGTTCTTTGCCTGCGCCGGGGTTGTTTGCCGTGGACCACCGCGCGATCTAGATCCGGTCGGATCTACGCAGTACAACGGGTATTATTTCACCAAGGAAATAATAGCCGGGGAGGATTGTTTCACCAAGGAAACAATCGTCCAAGTCTCGGGATCTAAGACCAAGCTTAGATCGGAGTGTAGCCTGCGTAGATCTGAGATCCGGTCCTCTCGAACACCTGCCTTATTTGACGTTGATGATCGCCGAGCACCAGATCTGGATGAGCAAGTCCTTGATGTCCCAAAGCTTGAATCTTGTTAAGTTCTGAGTCTCCAATCCAGCAGGGCTTCGCCTCTCCAAATTTTCCAACCCTTCAAAATGAACAACCTCCTCTCCTATTTATAGCCAAGCGTCACTGTGCCCGTGTGCACGTGTGGCCGACACCCTAGGTGACCGGCCACCTCAAGGTGGCTCGGCTCATGCCGAGCCACCCTGAGGGGGCTCGGCCACCCCAGGGGGGGGCCCGTTCCCTGGGGTGGCTCGGCCACCGAGCCACCTCAGGGTGGCTCAGCTTGGGCCGAGCCACCTTGAGGTGGCTCGGTTTCGGCCGAGCCCCTCCGGGTGTTGTTCGTTCCGTCATTTTCCGTTGTCCGGTTCTGTGTTTCGTTGTTGATCTGGACTTGATTCGGTTGTGTTTCTGTTGTGTGGTTGATTGACCTGGAAACGACTCGTTGACTTGATTCCAGATTTGGCAGTAAGTCCGGATCCTGATTAGGCAGTAAATCCACTTCTGAATCTGAGTCCGAAACTGATCTTGATTCGATCGTGATTCGTTCGAGTCCGCTCTCGGTTGGATGACTCGTTGACTCTTCGAACACTTGGCTTGATCCCGCATGCGAATGGATGTATTCTGTTGCTTGCGTGCGATTCGTCGATCTCGTCACCTCGTTGGTTTGTCGGTTCGTGCCGAGCTGAGCTAAGGGACCTATAAGCAATTTTATATGCCTACAAGGCAGTGGTGCTATGATGCAAGGATTATGCGAACAGCTTGGTCTCCACTCTTTTTCTCCCAGTTTTTCGACCCCTTTTAAAGTTTGCTGGAAGAGGCTTTTAAATGGAAAAAGGACAGCTTGACTACTCCTTGAATTATGGGATGTGACCATACATTGTTCGGAGATGTCTTGCTGTTCATTCGTACCGCCAGTTGTATGGTGTAAATTTAATTTCCCGAAAACAGGGAGTGTTCGTTTGTATTAATAAGAAAGCTTATTACAAACTAATATTCAAATGGTTACAACAGAAGCAGAGGGAATGCCCTCTTTGTTTTGTGTGGGGACTTTAGGTGGCTATAGGACGCTTCGCTCGATGCTCGTGTCGAGTCTGCTTCCCTTGGACCGTTCGATCGAGGTTGCTGGAGAGCTTCAGTTCGCAGTAGAAGCTTGAATCGATGGAGTTCGGGTCTGCTTAGTTCGCCGGCGATCGGAGCTCAGAACTAGGCAGTGGTGCTGTAATGCAAGGATCTGCTAACAGCTCGGTCTTAATTACTTTTCTCCAAGTTTTGTGACCTCTCCTCCAATGTGCTGGAAGGGGCTTTTAAATGGAAGAATGACAGCTTGACTACTCCTTGAATTATGGGATGTGACCATACATTGTTTGGAGACGTCCCGCTGTTCCTTCGTACCGTCAGTGGTCATTCGAAGAGCTGTGCTCTGTGTCACGTTTCATAAGAGTGGGAAAGCCCCTCCTCGTATGCGTGACAACGGCTGTCAGATGCTTGCGTGGATCTGACCAACCACCGAGCGCCGGCGGCTCTCGTCCCCTCGCTTAGACAATTGAGGTGAGCCGCATTTATGAGGGTGCAGGCTGTTTTGACACCTGTCTGCTCACTCGTACTGTAGGCTGCTTGTTCGGCGGGCCTGGAGTGCCGTGCCTTCTCTCTTCAGGTCAGGAGAGGTGGGAAAGCGTGTTCCTGGTACTCGAGTGGGTTTGGACAGTTCGTCGAACGCCGGCTGATTCGTCTCCCGACTTAGATAGCCGATGTGAGTCGCATTTATGACTGTTCAGGTCGACTCAACACCTGTCCAGTCCCTCGCACTGCAAGTACTGTGAGCGGCCGCCTGGCGTTCTCGGAGTACTGTGCCCTCTCCCTTCAGGTCGAGGAAGAGGTGGGAAAGCCTATCTCCGTACGTGGGGTAGCGGATACCCAGCTGTACTGACATTCTGGAGGTTTGCAGGCGGATTCGACTTTGGACTCGGGCAGGCGAGTCGCGTGAAAGGCGAACTTCCGCTATTCCAACTGATCTCAACTCGTGCAAGCGAGTCGATTATTCAGGCGAATCTGGAACCGAG
>NC_033798.1:20066382-20071655 GCF_001876935.1 Asparagus officinalis | reverse complement strand
TTCCCCTCAGTATGATGAGTTGTTGAACAGTTTCTCTTAGGCTTAATGCTAAGATTTCTGCTCTAACCCTTAGCCGTCTGAGGCGTGGGTTTAACCGTTTAAGCGAGGTCATTCTATTGGCTTCGTTTGTAATTTTACCTTTAAGGGCGAATGAATCGTCAAGGCGAAATTAGTCTTTGGGAGCCAAATTTCGCGCGACTCGTGGGGTCAGGCCAAGTATTCGTAGGCGAGACCCCTCCTCTCCCTTTTTTGGGGCGGAACCAAATCTGATGGGAGATGAGCCACGTGTCTGCCGATAGGGCTTCGTGCTTCCCAGCTAAGGCGGCGCGGTTTCATCGGGTCGTGGTGATCGTGACTTGACAACATGATGTCAGCTTCGTGTGTTTCGCCCCACGACGCATCGACATGATGTCAGCTTCGTGTGTTTCGCCCCACGACGCATCGTGGCCGTGGTTTTCGAACCCGGCCGTTAAATCAAGTCGAGGGTTTTGGTTCGGGTTTCGGGCTTTGAGCGGCCCGTTCCCCTTTTCAATGGCTCTTTCGCAACTGTAGAACGAGTTGTGAAGGTCAATCTGGGCCGTCGATTTCGATCGTGGCCACGTCTCTTGAACGCGAGTGTCTCGCTTTGCAAGTGCCATCAGAGCCACGCAAGCCCTTTCGTCTTTAAATAGGTTTCGCCCTTTTCCCCTTTTGAAAGTTACTGTGTGCGAAAATCTCTCAGAAGAGAAAGAATTCCCGCTTCGTTTCAATGGCGCCGAAATCTAAGAGGTGTAAAGTGCAGGGAAAGGGGCCCGGACGCTACTCCGATCGCCTGTCCGCCGGTGCGACCGTCGATGTGTCTGAGGCGCGCTCGGGTAAGTTGAGAAAGTTTGATTTAATATTCTCGTGTTGGTCATCGCCGTCGTGCTAGGAAGATGAGTGCTGCTCATTTTGCCTTGGTGGGTTAGGCAGTCCCCGTGATTTTGGTAAAACTGCCCCTTTTCAGGCGGATTTTACCTTCATCCGCGTTGGGCGATTCCAGCCTTTATAGGCGAGATTGGTCTCTATTAGGCGAAAGTGAACTCGTCTTCTGACAGGCGAGTTCGACTTTCGTCTAGTAAAGGCGAACGTGGCTTATGCAAGCGGGTCTCGTCATGTCTGGCGAATTTAGCTCCTTGACAGGCGGATCTGCATCTGCCTCCTGATTTTTCTTGACTTTGTTTTGCAGCGACCTTTTCCGACCAAGCCCTCCCGAAGGGCATGGCCACCGGCCTTACCGGGGGTACGGGTAATCCAGCGCCTCCCCGATTTCCTTCCTTGGGTCCGGTGCCCGTCTTTTCCGCCGATAAGCCGGTTGGCTCGACAAGGAGAGTCACCG
Source organism: Asparagus officinalis (assembly GCF_001876935.1). Classification (NCBI taxonomy): domain Eukaryota; kingdom Viridiplantae; phylum Streptophyta; class Magnoliopsida; order Asparagales; family Asparagaceae; genus Asparagus; species Asparagus officinalis. Next base: position 20,070,298 of record NC_033798.1, on the reverse strand, counting down.
ATGGGCACCACCTGACGCTGCGTGAGTTGACCACTGACGCGGTGTTGACAGACGAGGACAGGGCGGAGCTGCCGAAGCCTCAGTTTTTGTTTGGCAATTCTGTCACCGATCCTTCCGCTTTGCTGCTCAAGGAGAGCAGATGGTTGCGTACAGTGGAGGGGACTCGCTATTACCTTCCCGTCATGCCGAGGGGGTTCTCGATCGTCGGGCTACGGTCTTTCACGGTCCCCCGAGTGATGAATTGGGACTTGACCCCCACTCAGGACGGGGTCACCTGTGGCGTCTTTACAGGCTCCACGGCGGGATATGGGGTGGAGGGCTCATGTAAGCGTGTGACGGGTCTGTGCCCTGGTCTACTGTCCAATGAGCCGCCTGCAGGGGAGTCGACGGCGGTAGCAGAGACGTTCCGTCACCGCTTCTTTCGAGTAGGTGGGAGCTTTCCCCCAAAGGATTTCAGGGCCCCTGGGTGGGTATATTCTGCGCTGGGCAGCGATACTTGGTGGTCCAAAATTACCGACTACATCCTGGCCGAGAATTCTGACCTCAAGAATTCGGAGTTGTATGTGGCCATTCAAGCCACTCGACATGGTTTGAGGATTAATGCCTCTCAGTTCCACAGCATCCTGGAACTGTACTGTGCGGAAAGCGGCACTTTCTTCACCCCCAACGGTGAACTCGGTATGTCCCCTCATGAGATGTATGACGTGTCAGGGCTGCCCCTGGGGGACTTTCCTTACGAGGAGTACGTCCCAGACCAAGATGAGATCGACCAGCTTTTTGACTGTTCTCCCTTGGTAGTGGAAACTCTGTGGGAGTTGCTCTGCCATTATCATATCTGCCTCGACACTTTAGGGGCTGGGATCAGTCACAAGAATTGGGCTGACTATCTGTTCCCTGGGAACGATGTCAAAGGGAATCCTGCTCTTCCTCTAGGCGGGTGCGACCAGGCTGAAGTGGAAAGGAGGATGGCTGAAGAGGAAGCCACCATAGCTCTCGATCATGACGAGGGCGGGTTCAAATCTGGAACGGTCTTCCATTCGTTCCACCACCAGGCCATGTCCCCTATCTCTGGGAAGGCTCTGCTTGCCGGGTATCTCATGTTGTGGCTCAAGAGGTGCATAATCCCCACTCACTCTTTTGAGGCTATTCCCGTAGAGGTCGTGTATCCTGCGGTTTGTTTAGCCCACGCACTCACTCTTTTGAGGCTATTCCCGTAGAGGTCGTGTATCCTGCGGTTTGTTTAGCCCACGAGAAGTCCTATTCCCTGGTATCGGCGATGATAGCGTGTATTCACCGGGGGCTCCGCACTCTGACTGCCCAATTCTGTCGTGTGTCGACTACCGACGAGGGGAATGGAGAGGTCATCAGGACTCCCAATCCCAGAGTGGGGCTGCCATACACCTACTTGATGGCGTGGTTTGTCTACCACTGCGAGTGTTTGATGAGCGTCCCCGCGACTCTTCAAGGAGATAGGTTCGTTCCATTCCTTGAGCGTTTGGAGAGGTGCTCCTGGAAGTGTAAAGACATTCCCGATGCGCGGAAGACGCTCTCCCATTTTGTCCACTACAATTTTCGTCGTTTCTTCCCTTACTTCAGCGGAGGAAGATACGGCGAGTCTCTTAGGGACGTGCAGACGGCGGACCGCTCCACAGCTCTCTCGCGTGGCACTTTTTGATGGTTGGTGAATATTCGGCCGGGGTATCACATTCTGCGCACAGGCTCTGTGTGCTATCTCGAGCCGTATATCCCCTGCAGGTTCGCCCGTCAGTTCGGGTACGACCAATTGTACGTGGGCAACGCCAATCCCCGCCTACACTTCGAAGGAGGACTGGTGGATGGAGCTAAGGCGAAGGGGTCATCAAACCGCTATGGAGCTGTTCTTAGAGGATCCATTGGAGGACCCTGAGAGTTTTGACGTCGGTTTAGACGAATCTGAGGCTCCTGAGGTTCGAGTTCCTCCTCTTGGCCCTTCGTTGGATGCCCCTGGTGAATCACGAGAATCTGAACACCCAAGACAGGTCTAGAGTCCGACAATTGGGCAAATGGGGACACCTCTCTTGTCTCCGAGTAGTTCGCTTCTCTCTAAACGTCAGCGGGAGGTCGCGGCCGAAAGTTCTCGAGCAGAGGTGGCCAAGAAGGTCCGTCGCGATGAGACGGTCGAGACCGCCCGAGCAGCGGAAGGCCAGGATAATGTCTCCCAGGCAAGCGTCCCTGGAGTGGCGACGTCTGGGTCTGGAGCCGTGCTGCCCGCCTCTTCTGCCGTATCGGGGGCAGTTCCGGCGACTTCGAAGGATGCCCCTCCGCAATCTGTCGTGAGCCCGCAGGCGGAAATTCCAGCGACTTCTGTGTCCGCATCGGGAGGTAATCTTCGCAACAGTACCCTTGATCGCAATCGTTGGTCTTACACCTTCTTGACACTTGTATTGGGCCTACGCAGGTGCGGTTGAGAAAGTGATCTCCATTCCTTCCGACGAAGAGGAGGAAGTTGGAGATGACGAGGGGACCACAGGCTCAGGTAAGCGTAGGTTTTAGCATTGCTCATCCTTCCGTGCCTAACTGTCAATAGGGTCCCTTTCGAGGGGCCTTTGTTAATCCTTTTCGTGCATTCGTAGCTGATCGCGCCCCCGAAGTTGCTGGCAAGGAGGATCCTCTTTCTTGGGCAGGTCGCTCGTCTGGGGAGACGGGTGAATCTGAGGAGGATGACGACGTCTCGATTCATGAGATGTTATCCAGTGAGGAAGAGGTGTTGGCTCCTGAAGGTGTGCCCGGCCGTTGATGCTGTGACCGCTGCTCCGAGGGCGTCATTGGTCACACCGGCTTTGGCGGCGCCAATCCTTGCTTCTACGGTTACGACCATAGGCGTTCCAACTGGGATTTCTCCCACGGTGGAGGAGGTTGCCCTCTCTCCCTTGGAGCGTGAGCGAAGAAGGAGTGCGGCACGGTCTGTGGCCGATTTCCAAGACACTCTAGCCGGCTGCATCAAGCTTGCTTTGGAGGAGAGTTGTCCCTTTGAGAGTTTCGAAGAGGATCTCGACTACATCGTGGGCTTCTTAATCAAGAGGCTTGGCCATACCGCGACGAAACCCTACTTCCAGCGTAAGGAGGAAGTGAAGGAAGCGGTTCAACGGTTGCTCGCTCTTCGCGCGAAGAGCTCCACTCTCGTGGATTTTGCATCTGGCGAAGTCCGAGCAGCAGTAGAAGAACGTGATCGCCGTCTGAACGAGACCATGTCACTGGAGGCGAAATCGTCAGCAGAGTTGGAGCAGGCCAAGGTTGAGGATGAACGAGTGGCCCTTGAGCACCAGAAGGCCGATAACTGCGTTTCTCGCCTGTCTTCAGAAGTCGAGAACCTGAAGCAAGTCATAGCCAAAGCGCAGGCCTCGTTGGCCATTCAAGAGAAGGCTCGTGAACAAGCGGTCAAGGAGTTGGAAAGCATTGAATCTCTCCGGCAACTGACGGCTAATTCCGTCGAGGAAAAGGCTCGAGCCCATAGGGAGGTCAAAGAGACTGTCCAAGACTTGGCCTCGCGCACTGAGGAAGATCTTCGCCAAGAAATCCTGCGGAGGCTAGAGGTTCGTCATGCTAGGGAGATTAGTGAGGCGGAGCTGCGGTTGAAGTCCTTGTAATTTGCCTCTTTTTGTCTTTGATTGCCAGTTGTACTAGGATTTCTTTCTATGAATGAAACTATCCCTTTGTTTTTTTTTGTTACTGTTACCTCTGTGCATGCTCCATTTCTTTTCTAACATGTGTTAGCTAAAGCGTTAGTTGCGAGGACGATTTTCAGCTTGTTTGCGAATTTCGGCCGTGAGCTTGTCTCCTCTGCGAGTGGATTTCATCCGCAGGCGGATTTGGAATCGACTCAAATTCCAGAAGGGTCATCAATTTCAACCTGCGGGAATCTCAGCGGCGAATTAGC
>NC_033798.1:20017266-20065382 GCF_001876935.1 Asparagus officinalis | reverse complement strand
GCCCCCGAAAAAAAAAAAAAAAAAAAAAAGAGGAGGAGAAGCCACCGGATGGGATTTGGGGGGGACACTTCAATTGTGATCCAGTGATCACTGCTTTGGCAGTACAAGGATGCCCCTTCCAGCCACATGGCAATTGGCGATGGCCGTGGTCCCAAAGGGCCAAGTGTCGCATATTAGTTTTACAGTTTTTATTTTTTATTAATTTGTTTTTTTAAGAGTGAAAAATATAAGAGTAGTAGTAGAATGCAAAAAAATAATTAGGTGATTCTTCTAGAGAAATGACGCAACTACTTAACCTGGACGCTGAACTTGTCATGACTAATAATAACTATACTAATCTCTTCTACGACATTTCTATATTACTAGTGTTTAGTCCCGTGCAAAAAGCACGGTCTCTAAAAGATTTTCTGTAAATATTGAACATATTACAAAAATAAAATTTTAGTAAAGAAATAAACTAAATATACTTAATCATGATATTTCACCACGTACATTGCGTGTGCATAAAACATACTTTCTTTAAAATATACTTAATCATGATATTTGACCACGTGCATTGCATGTGCATAAAGATTTTTTTGGGGTCATCCATAATTTTGGTGTAGAGGAGAAGGAAAAACCACAGGAGACATGGGAGTTACAAGTTGACATATTTATAGTATTTGGCTATTTTTTAAAAGACGTGGGAGTATTTTTAGGGGAATAAGGAGATACAGGCAGGCATATTTATAGCAGTTGGTTATTTTTTAAAAGACGTAACTCAGCTCATGCTAAGCAAAAGCGCATTTCTTTTTCAATTTTTAATTAAATTATTTTATTTGGATTTTCAAATTTTTCTTTAACATTGTCGTCATAGGTTGATAAATTCGTTTAAATTTTTGCATGGTAGAAATATGATAATAAGGAGTACTATATATTGTTATTAGCATCATATTAAAAAAATATAATACATCCATCCATGATAGGTTAGAAAATATAAAAAAATTAAAGTATGGATATACTTAATGTACTTATATTCTGTGGAGTTTAATGTTTCATTTGATTTTAGATTTCTAATGGCAAAATTTGTTTAGCAACAGATAACAACCTAAATACTTAAATGACGTTATTATTATTAGGTCACATTTATTGACTAACCTATCTCACCTCCTATAGGGTTTGATATTTCTTAAGATAGTTTGCCACAATATTCAGAAATATTAACTTGCACATTAAATGATATTATATGATATCAAATAATTAGATAGATGTACTATGATGTGTGCAATATATCTAATATGTCTCAATTATAGATAAAAAGCTCAGGAAATCACATTAATGAACAATTTTAATAACAAATCCTATGATGTGTGCAATAGATCTAATATGTGTCGATTTTAGATAAAATTGATAGGAAATCGAAAAATTAACAAACTTATATAGTACAAAAATTATGCTTTCCAGCTAATATTATTACGACTATAACTTTGTAAGGCAAGATACTAATAATAATAAAGAAATGTACCGTAAAAGTATTTACTACATGAATTTTTGCTTGGCATTTATGATAGATATTCCAATGCATTTATTGTGCATAATTAGTAGAAAATCTATCTATGTTAAAACAATATACAATAAGTTTTACCACTTAATCTCTCCTTGAGAAGGTTGAAGAAGAGACAATAGTTAAGCATTAGTTTTAGTTTTATTGCTAGTTTTAGGAGCTGAAAGTTATTATAATAGGATGTTAAAGAGGAGCGTAGTGGGTGTAGGTATGGACTGAAGGAAGTTATTTAGGGGGAAAAATAAGACTGAAAAGGATACAAAAATTAAGTGGAACTATCAAATTAAACCATCAACGCTTCGAAATTTTAGATAGAAGTGAAACCAATACTGATTGCACTACATAATTAAGTTACATACAGATAATATAAGACAAATCTATTTGACAATGAATTTGTATCATTGACTAATTCTTGCAATTTATAACTCCATACGGAATGTAATCAGAATTTAATCCAAATTGTATCAAATCTAAAGGCAACAGGTAACCTTACACGAGGATCAAACTGGAAAAATATCTAGGGTTTCGATTCAACCTTATGGAACATCGAGGACGATGATGGAACAGCGAGGATAGGCGGCGGCAGACTGGGCGTGCTGGTTCTGCTCGTGGAGGAACGCGTCGGAGAGGGGGCGGAAGAGCAAGGAGGAGACGACGACGGGGTTAGAGGCGGCGAGGGATATGATAGTGTCCACGATGACAGATCTGACGGGGGCGGAGAGGAGGCGGTGGAGGAGGGAGATGACAGCGGAGGTTTGAGAATTTGGGAATGGAGGTATCGGTTTTCGTAGAGTAGTGAGTGTAGAAAATCGAAAAAAACACAGGAAGCGTATTGTGAGATAAGATTCATTGTCAACAAAAGTGATAAAGTATTCTTAGACAGGATAAACATACATATATCTACTGCAATCATCAACAAAAGTGATAAAGTATCTTTTTCCTCCTTTAGTTAACATACCATTCAATCCACATATTCATCTTTTTCCTCTCTAACATCTCTAGATCCGACAAAAACACTTTTAAAGGTGGAAGTTATTTAGGGGGAAAATAAGGCTGAAAAGACGTGTGAGTGTTTTTAGGAGGTGGAAGTTATTATAATGGGATGTTAGAGAGGAGAGTAGTGGGTGTAAGTATGGACCAGAGGAAGTTATTTAGGGGGAAAATAAGACTGAAAAGACGTGGGAGTATTTTTAGGGGAATAAAGTTTATTTTTAAAAATAATCTGATTGGTCCAAAGAATTTTTACTATTCTTTCATTGTGTTCTTTTAACTTTTTAGTTAAAAGAAGTAGTAGATAAGAGAGAGAAGTACGAGCTCTGATGATGAGCCATCAATTTGAGACAAGTTAAAGAGAATAGGTCTCGTACTTTCCTCTTTTATAGTATAGAATTAGTGTTGAAATAATAGTATAGTTATAATATTTATAGGAAGGATAATGAGATTCTCGTGTAATGAAAGTCTTCGTGCAATCTTTGACTTGATTGTCACCCTTATTTTACAAGATTATGTATTACAATATGGTTATCCATAAGCATATTACTTTTTTTAAAAGGAAATCATATTATTTACCATTGATCAGTGATTCTGGCCCTTTTCTTTTCTTTCTACATTAAAGCCGTTGTGCTTCGTCATCTTAATCAAGGTTGGTTCGTATCAGTTAAGGGTTGCTTGGTTGCCTGGAAATAAATTGCAAAAGTAGATACAGTAATCATATTTATGTTAAGTTCTTTTCGGTTTGCAACATTACAAGTAATTACAAAAGGTGAATGAACTTACAATTTATAGTATGGGTGAGCAAAGTTCAGTTTAAACTGAACAAAGTGGCTGAACTGACAAAATTTGGTTGTTCGGTTTGGTTTTAAAATAGTATGGTTCTGTTGGGTTGTTAAAAACAATGTGTGATTTCAAACTGAACCGACCGAATAAGTTGTTAAACATTAAGCTACATTCGCACCTATTCCTACTTGATTCCTCTGTCTTACCTTATTTAATTTAAAACCTATTACTTATGGCCGGAACAAATCACAAGGTGTGCGAACTGTCGAGACGTATAATCACTGTTCTTAAGAAAAGATTTCGCCCTTCTAGGTGCAAAAGGCTGCAGTGACGTCTTTCCTCATAGGATTCAACGATAGACAACAGGTTAAGGTGCACTCCAATAACCTGTTCTACAAAGAACAACAAATATCTCTCTCTGACAGGAAGGAAGATAGAGCACAAAAGTTTGTCAGTGTTATTAACTGAGGAGATCAAGTCTCTATTTAGAGATGAACCATGTTGGAATACCAAATGTTAAACTACATTGGGAATACCAAAGGTTAAATCACGTTGGGAACATTAAAGGTTAAATCATGTTGGGAACACCAAAGGTTGAAGAACATTTGGAACACCAAAGGTTGAAAAATATTGAGAACACCAAAGGTTAAAAATAATAACAAACATTTTTCTTTTGTGTATTTGAAATACACAACAATCCCCCACTATTTCAAAATACACAAAACTCGACATCATTTGGAACCAAGAATAACAAAGGAAATGTCAGAGAGAATCGAAGATACAATGCATTAGATACTAGTGCTTTTCGACTTGAACTAGTTCTAGGACAATGAATCTTATCTCACAGAAACATGGTAGAATAAATTCTTTGAACCAATATCCCTTGAGCGTGAAATAGAACACTCATGCCCACATTGCACCTTTATTATATTGTTCTTCATGCGGGTGTGCGCTATTTTGACCCTGCGCTTCCTGTGCTTCATGAGTGCTCTAGAGTACATACCTAGGTACCCATAAGAACCGACCCAGTTCTACACTCACATAGGTGGATATCCATCAAGTGTGTATAAAATACATCGCCACCAATTAGGCTTGTGGACTCTCCATTAAGAGCTTAACTCATCCTTTCTCAGTTTATCAAGTACTATATGAATATATGAAAATATATTATATGTATACAATGTACTATCTCATCATAGGTAGGGACGTCTCATAGAGAAATCGATAGTACTGTCAGAACAATGAGTGACTTGTTTTTCCCTTTGAACCTACTTCATAGGATCACCAATCACGTAGGTAGGGTTGTCGTCATTCTTGCTCTATTTATTAGGCACTAGTCTCATTCCCCTCGATGTAATTTCCACTTGCCTCTAATTAAGTGGTTTCGTCAGAAGATCGGCCAAATTTATTCTGACTTCACATAATCTAGAATTACAACTCCAGGTCGTAGCAGCTGCTTAATACTTGCGTGTCTTAGACGTATGTGTCTATTTTTCCCATTATATATATTACTCTTGGCTTTTGCAATTGCGGCCTGACAGTCACAATGCATAGACACAGAAGGATGCGGAGTAGAATCAATGGGAAGATCTGCTAAAAGGACAATGCATAGACACAGAAGGATGCAGAGTAGAATCAATGGGAAGATCTGCTAAAAGGTTTCTCAACCATTCAGCCTCAACACATGCCTTATCTAAGGCAACTAACTTGAACTCCATAGTAGACCGAGTTATCATGTTTGCTTGGATGATTTCCAAGACACTGCACCCCCACCAAGGGTAAACATATAACCACTAGTGGACTTGATCTCTTGTGAATCTGAGATCCAGTTTTCATCACAATACTCTTCTAATATTGGTGGAGACCTTCCAAATCTTAGTCCATAATTAATGGTGTCTTTCAAGTACTTGATTAATCTTTCTAAGGTCGCCCAATGTTCCTGACTAGGACATTGAGTGTATCTACTTAATCTGCCCACTACATAAGCTATGTCTGGTCTTGTACAATTCATCAAGTACATAAGGTTTCCAATAATTTGGGCATATTTTGGTTGTGAAACACTATGTGAATTGTTTTTCTTAAGTTGAACATTTACCTCATAAGTGTTAGGAATCTTGACCTCAAGATTAGTTTATTTTGATGATAACAAATATTATATGTTGTGTGTATTATGTGCTAATATTTGTTTTACAGTATCAGAGCTATATCAATAATTATATTCAAAGAGATACTCAAGACATAGATGAGTTCAAGGTAAAATGAAGCAAAGAAGAAGATATACTTTATTGTCTAAATGTAATTTTATATTTTCTTTACTTAGAAATTTGTAAAAGCCTTGATCACTCACACACATGCACACACATAGTGTTAGAATACACTAACACATACTTAGTGTGTTGCACACATAGTGTTAGAATACACTAACACATACTTAGTGTGTTGGTTAACAATAGAAATCCCCTATGTTAGCCATTAGAGTTTATAGATATTGAGTGAGTCTTAAAACATTTTATTTACACCACTTAACAATTAGAATCTAAAAAAACTCAAAGATCAAAGTTGTAGGTCTCTTCAAGAGCTTTCCAACAAATCTTAAATCACCTCATTCCGATGTTGTATGAGAAAGTTACAGTCAAAACACTGAAAAAAAAATTCTAGAATCTGTAAGTTTACATTGTAGTCGACTACTATGCCTTGTAGTCGACTACTAAGCAATTTTCTGACTTCACAGAGTCTGTTTAGACTCAGTGTAGTCGACTACTATGACTTGTAGTCGACTACAGATGCAGTTTTTTCAGATTTCAGGTTTTAAATAAGTGACTGTTTATAGCCGTTTTGTGGACGTTAATTGGGTTTAAAATTATGTCATTTCAGAGGCTATAAATAGGTTTAGACATCAGAAAATAAGCACCAAGTTTTGCACTTGTAAGATCAAACATTTTGTGCATATTCACTCTCTAATTTTCCAGATTTTCTTGCTAAGTGTTTAGAAAAGAGAATTTCTGATATTGCCTTGGTTTCAATCATTCTTAGAGATTGTATAGGCAATATTCAGAGAGTTAAAAGAATCCTAAGCCACTGCAACACTTCACTACACATTCAAGACTTATAGGATCAATTGTGTTCTTGCTTCAAAAAGGATTTCTCTCGGGTTTGAGAGGGTTGATCTCTTGGTCAAAAAGGATTTCTCTCGGGTTTGAGAGGGTTGATCTCTTGGTTTAGAGATTGGGTGGCAATTGGCATGTTCTTGTCAATTGGTGTTGCAATTTACATGGTCTTGCAAATTGGTCAGGTTTGCTTTTGATTTTATAAGGTTTCAAAATCATAGTGGAAATCTCAAGTGGGATTTGCTTGGGGACTGGATGTACACCGGGGAGGTGGAACCAGTATACATGCTTATGTTTGTGATGTTCATTTTCTGAGATTGCCATTCTTTCTTTGCAATTTATAATCTACTTTGCAAACTCACCCTCTAGTGTTTAAGTGTCAAGCTTCCGCAGATTTTTATAAGAGCGCACTCTATTCTTAAGGGTCACGATCATACACTTGGTATACATAAGCAAAACAAGACCCTACATTTGGTATCAGAGCAAGGTGAAAGATGGCATCGACAAATACTTCACAATTCAAAGAAGGTCACTCAACAAATCGTCCACCAATGTTCGATGGATTGAACTACAACTATTGGAAGTGCCCCTTAAATGTAGGGGATTTCTATTGTTAACCAATCACTTATATATATACTTAAATTTTAATCCCCTTGCATTTTTCCTTTCATCCAAGTTTGCATTGTTCCTTTGAGATGTAGTCTCCTTTTATGGAATGGACTACATCTCAAAGGAACAATGCAAACTTGGATTCTAAAGCAATGAATGTCTTATTTTGTGCTCTTGACAATAATGAGTTCAATAGGGTGCCAACGGCCACATCCACATATGATATTTGGCACACACTCGAGGTAACTTATGAAGGTACAAGTAATGTTAAAGATACTAACAATAATTTTATTTGTTATGGTTGCAATAAGCCAGGACATATGAAGAATGATTGTCCCCTTCTAAAATCAAAGTCAAAGTCTACAAAATCCAGCAAGAAAATGAAGGCTTTGGCGGCTACATGGGATGATAGTGATGATTCATCTTCAGTTGAAGAAATCGAAGAAAAGGAAAGCGCTCATATGTATTTTATGGCACAAGATGAAGTAAGTGACAATGAAGAGCTTTTAGATGCTTTCAAGGAATTATATGAAATATTTTTGAGCTTAAAGGCTTCACATAATTTTCTTAAAGGTGAAAATAAAAGATTACTTAAAGAAATTTCTGATTTTAATTCTTCTACTATTTCTAATTCTCAAGTAATTGAATTGAAAGAGGAAAATAAATTCTTGCTTAAAGAAAATCATATTTTGACTAATGAGAATGTTTATCTAAAATCAGAATGCAATGATTTAAAAATTCACATTAATGTTTTAGATAAAGATATTTCTTCTATTAAATTAAAATATGATGATATATGTTTGAATGTTAGTAAATTCAATAAAAGTAAAGAGAATTTGAATAATTTGCTCTCATTTCAAAAATCTTCAAACAATCATTTTGGCATTGGATTTGTTCCTAAGTATTTTACAAAGAATGATTATGTTTTGAAAAATAATAATAAGAATATTCATGCTAAACAAAATAAGTATATATGGATTCCTAAGAATTTGAATATTCATGATAGGAATGATTATATTTCATCTTATATGTATGAAGTTTGCAATTCAAAGAATTACACTTATGTTAATAAATGGAAACCAAATTCTAAGTGGATTTGGATTCCTAAGGGCTAATCCTAATGATATAATATAAAAGGGTACCAAAGTGCTTAATATTTTTATTAAGGTACCCGGTAAAAGAAAATTTTAACTAGAATTATGTTTATTTCTTTTTGTTAATGACAAAGGGGGAGTTATATAGAAAATTTTAAATTTTTTACTAATGCTTTGATGCAGGGGGGGTAAAAGATTTTATTTAATGATTTTATGCAGGGAGATTAAAATTTTTATATCTTAATAACATATATTTGTCATCATCAAAAAGGGGGAGAATGTTAGGAATCTTGACCTCAAGATTAGTTTATTTTGATGATAACAAATATTATATATTGTGTGTATTATGTGCTAATAGTTGTTTTGCAGTATCAGAGCTATATCAACAATTATATTCAAAGAGATACTCAAGACATAGATGAGTTCAAGGCAAAATGAAGCAAAGAAGAAGATATACTTTATTGTCTAAATGTAATTTTATATTTTCTTTGTTTAGAAATTTGTACAAGCCTTGATCACTCACACACATGCACACACATAGTGTTAGAACACACTAACACATACTTAGTGTGTTGGTTAACAATAGAAATCCCCTATGTTAGCCATTAGAGTTTATAGATATTGAGTGAGTCTTAAAATATTTTATTTACACCTCTTAGCAATTAGAATTTGCAAAACTCAAAAGATCAAAGTTGTAGTTCTCTTCAAGAGCTTTCCAACAAATCTTAAATCACCTCATTCCGATATCGGATGAGAAAGTTACAGTCAAAATACTAAACAGAAAAATTCCAGAATCTGAGTTTACAGTGTAGTCGACTACTATGCCTTGTAGTCGACTACTAAGCAATTTTCTGACTTCACAGAGTCTGTTTAGACTCAGTGTAGTCGACTACTATGACTTATAGTCGACTACAGATGCAGTTTTTCCAGATTCTCAGATTTCATGTTTAAAATAAGTGACTGTTTATAGCCGTTTTGTGGACGTTAATTGGGTTTAAAATTATGTCATTTCAGAGGCTATAAATAGGTTTAAACATCAGAAAACAAGCACCAAGTTTTGCACTTGCAAGATCAAACATTTTGTGCATATTCACTCTCTAATTTTCCAGATTTTCATGCTAAGTGTTTAGAAAAAGAGAGTTTCTGATATTGCCTTGGTTTCAATCATTCTTAAAGATTGTATAGGCAATATTCAGAAAGTTGAAAGAATCCTAAGCCACTGCAGCACTTCACTATACATTTAAGGCTTATAGGATCAATTGTGTTCTTGCTTCAAAAAGGATTTCTCTCGGGTTTGAGAGGGTTGATCTCTTGATTTAGAGATTGGGTGGCAATTGGCATGGTCTTGTCAATTGGTGTTGCAATTTGCATGGTCTTACAAATTGGTCAGGTTTGTTTTTGATTTTGTAAAGTTTTAAAATCATAGTGGAAACTCTCAAGCGGGATTTGCTTGGGGACTGGATGTACACCGGGGAGGTGGAACCAGTATACATGCTTGTGTTTGTGATGTTTATTTTCTGAGATTGCCATTCTTTCTTTGCAATTTATAATCTACTTTGCAAACTCACCCTCTAGTGTTTAAATAAGTGATTGTTTATAGCCGAAATAACTTTCATGGATTCTAAAGCAACTATTTATAGTTTTGAAAATGTGCTTCCAACAGTCACAACTTTTCAAAACAACCCTTGGAACAAACAGCCACTTTTCAACAGTCACTTGTCTTTTCATAATTTTTAAAATTCAAAATAACATTAAAATAAAATATATTCAATATATAATTATATATATATATAATTATATATATATATATAATAGAACATTTAAGCGGCAGCGACAAGCGTGCAAAATGCTAAGTGCGTCTAATAATCGCGTTAAAATCGCGCATTATTCGCGCTACCCGCACACGGGTTTAGAAGCCTACACTTTGATCCATTATTCAAAGCCCAATAAGCATTCAATGCTTTTAAACCTCTAAAAGAATGTTCAAAATTCCAATGTGGGACTATCTTGTTTTTTTTACAAACAAATACTAACAATCCCCCACTTTGTTTGAAAAAACATTTTAATAGTATTATATTTAAAAATAATCTGCAATATGTACAAAATGAGATAAGTATACATATGTAGAGGTATCTTTCGATTTAAACCTTTACTTAGTACAAATACCTCAAAGTTCTATCAAAGTCGTTAGTTACCTTAACATTAAACTAATTACTCTTTGTGATAGAACCGGAGAATATTGTACATACACTAATCTCTTGTTTCAATGAGAATTAATATTTTAGCACTGTTATGGCCTTGTGCTTATTCCTGGTTCATGAACTCTTTAAAGAACAAACATTTAGCTCTTTTAAGAAGAGGCACCACTTCTAAGTTCAGATAGGTGAAACGTCTACAATGTGTTTTCCATTACTTTAAACACACAACAATAAATGTATTAGACTTTCATTAAGAGCATAAATCATCCTCTTATTCTGTAATGGACGAAATTGACATTATCTTTTAGGGCTTAATGCGTCAATATCAATCAATCACTTTCAGAAACTTATTATTACTCATTTAAACCATTTAACCAGTTTAGTTCTAGTAAATGGTTGGGTTACCATTCCTGGTGACCTTAAATATAAGGTTTCAGCCCCATTTTACTTGATGTCATCTTTACTACCTCTTTTGCTAGAGGTTTTGTAAATGGATCAGCCAAATTTTTATTTGTCTTGACATAGACAATATTTTTGACACTATCTTGTATCAAGTATCTCACATATTCATATCTTAGACTTATGTGTCTAGACTTACCATTATATGTACAATTACAAGCCCTTGACAAAGTGGCTTGACTATCATAATAGATAGAGATAGGAGGCATTGGACTCGGCCATAACTTAATATCTAGCAATAAGTTCCTAATCCATTCTGCCTCTTTACCAGTTGCTGCTAAAGCAATGAATTCAGATTCCATGGTGGAGTGTGAGATACATGTTTGTTTCTTGCTTGCCCAAGAAACTACTCCTCCACCAAGTGTAAAAACCATTCCAGAAGTGGATTGGTTGTCTCCAACACTAGTCATCCAGCTTGCATCAGTGTATCCCTCTAATACATCCGGATAATCATTATTGAACAAACACAGATTTTTGGTTTTCTTTAAATATCCAAAAATCCTGGAAATGCTTTTCCAATGTTCTACACTTGGATTACTAGTGTATCTACTTAATTTGCATACAGCAAATGCAATATCAGGTCTCGTACAATGCATAGCATACATTAAAGAACCAATTGCACTAGCATACTCAAGCTGTGCTACAGCTTTACCAGAATTGACAGTCAATTTGGCACTGGGATCAAAAGGAGTGTTAACTTCTTTAAAACCAAGATGATTAAATTTATTCAGTATTTTTTCAATATAATGTGATTGGCTTAAAGAAAAACCCTCACTATGTTTTCTAACTTTAATCCCTAAAATAGTATCCGCTTCTCCTAAATCTTTCATTTTAAACATAGAAGATAGATACTCTTTAGTCTCATTTATACCAATCATATTAGTGTCAAATATTAAAATGTCATCCACATGCTGTTGGACCCCAGAGGGGGGGTGATTAGGGTCTTAAGACAATAAATGTGCAATAAAAATTAAGACAAGTAAACACCACAAAATCTAAAGCTAGAAATAAGGAGAGATAAGATAGAAATTGTTATCCAAATAACGCGCGATGTGTTCACGAGGTTCGGCTCTCTAGCCTACGTCTCCGCTCCCCACTCTCCAGGAGAATCCACTACACAACCCGGTTTGAAAGCCGAAACTTCTTCTACACAGCGATCTCCACGAGATCTCACGACATAGTTGATCTCCACGAGATCACCACACAATCAATGGTAGCAAATAAAGAATTGCTCTCTTTTACAACAGCCCTATGGCAAAGAGAGAGATTTCACTTGAAGCTTTGAGATGTGGGATGTGTAAATATAAAACAAGGGATTGGATTTTGAAAGAGAGAGATTTCACTTGAAGCTTTGAGATGTGGGATGTGTAAATATAAAACAAGGGATTGGATTTTGAAAGTTAAGGCTTTTGAACTCAAGAATTAAATGTGGGATGTGTAAATATAAAACAAGGGATTGGATTTTGAAAGTTAAGGCTTTTGAACTCAAGAATTAAACATAATTGATTTTTCTCTTGTAAAGTTGGTGGGGAAAATAAATGGGGTAGTTAGGTATTTATAGTGAAAAATATCAGCAGCCAAAACCCTAAAGAAACCATCAAAATCCCCCAAAATCCGGATTTCTGAAACTAGCCGTTAGTGTGCAACGGCTCTCTGATAAGTCGACTTATGAGTCGACTAATGAGTCGACTTATATGAGTAGACTCAGCAGATGAAAAATGGAAATTCCGTTGTACTTCGTAAGTCGACTTATGAGTCGACTAAACATACACAGGCCAGATTTGCACATGAAAACTGAACTTTAAACCATGTTTAAAAATATCAAATAAATTCCAAAAAATATGAAACTTTGGAAAAAGTTTATAATCATTTTGACAAACTTGTTTGAAAAAGAATTTTGCAAAAAGGTCCTCGTATTTATGAAAAACATTATTTTGATAAAAGTATCAAAATACAAGTTTTGAAGGTGTGCAAGTGTGTCTGATATCCCGAATAGCTTCAAATAAAATCTACAACTACTTGCCTACAATCTAGCACTAGAGAGAAAAGAAAAACTAGCAAATATCCTCACATAGAATAACATCTCTTTGAGTCTTGATATTGCTTTGATTTGATGAAGCTTTCACTTGTATATGTTGTTCTTAATTAACATTTGCTTCATCATATTGCCTCCACCTCCTATATGGATATTGACGTTGTAGCTCATATTCCATTCAATCCTCCATGTATGGTACTAACAAGCTTGATATACATATTAACTATATTATCACTTAACAAGCAATTAGTACCGATAATGATGGTTGTAAATTATCATCAAAACATAAGGGCTAACAATCTCCCCCTTTTTGATGATGACAACCGACCATTATTTTTGAGCTAAATAAATATAGCTCATGGATAAGTGCCCCCCCTATCTATGAGCTCCCCTTACTATGTGCACAAATGAGGATACTTCTCTCCCCCTTTGTCACCATCGAAAATAGGGGAAATGAAAAGAGAAACATGCTCAAATACATAAAATATACCTTAAGTGTTGGTCCTCACGTATCGTCTCCCTCAAGTGCACGAAATTACCACCTCTCACTAGGCCACCGATGCCACTTCTCTTGGTATCGATTACGTCCTCACCACACACTCCTCTGGGCAATTTGTATGTGCTTAAGCATGTTATGAAAATGAGGCATATAATATGTGACCAAGCAAACAAGCAAGCAAAAAGATTTTTAAATAATGCATAGGCCCAAACCATTTCTTATGCGACAAAGAGGTTTGGTAAAGATGTCCGCTAATTGAGATTTAGTATCAATATGAATAAGGGATACATCTTTCCGCTCTACATGATCACGTAAAAAATGGTGGCATACATCAATATGCTTGGTTCTAGAGTGCAAAACAGAATTTTTGGAAATGTTTATAGCACTAGTGTTATCATAAAAAAATTTTGTATTTTGAAAATGCAAGTCATAATCAACTAAACTTTGTTTCATCCATAAAAGTTGGGCACAACATAAGCCGACATTAATGTATTCCACTTTCGTAGTGGACAAAGCAACACAATTTTATTTTTTGGAAGCCCAAGAGACAAGAGAGTTACCCAAAAATTGACATGTACCACTCGTACTCTTGCGATCCAAGAGAGTTACCCAAAAATTGACATGTACCACTCGTACTCTTGCGATCTACCTTACATCCGGCAAAGTCAGCATCACAAAAACCATAAAGATCAAAAGAGGTGCTTTTAGGATAAAATAAACCAAGATCAATAGTGCCATTTACATATTTAATAATTTTTTAACCGCAAGCAAATGAGATGTTTTAGGAGAAGCTTGAAAACGTGCACATGCACACACACTAAATATGATATCGGGTCTACTAGCGGTAAGGTAAAGTAGACTACCTATCATACCTCGATATAGTTTTTGGTCTACATCCTCACCACTATCATCTGCATCAAGCTTGATGCTTGTACTCATGGGAGTTTGTGCATGCTTAGAGTTTTCCAATCCAAACTTCTTCACCAATTCTCTAGCATATTTGCTTTGAGAAACGAAAATTCCATCCTTAGTTTGCTTGACTTAGAGTCCGAGAAAGAATGTGAGCTCTCCCATCATACTCATCTCAAAGTGATCTTGCATAACTTTAAAAAAATTCTTTGCATAAAGTTTCGTTAGTAGCACCAAAGATGATATCATCAACATATATTTGAACCAAAATAAAATTATTTTTTCTTTTTCTTACAAAAAGTGTATTATCAATCTTCCCTTTAGAAAAATTATTTTCAATTAGAAAACTAGAGAGGCGAGCATACCAAGCTCTAGGAGCTTGTTTTAACCCATATAAAGTTTTTTGAACCCGATAAACATGATTAGGAAATGAATGATCCACAAAACCGGGGGGTTGCTTAACATATACTTCCTCTTCTATAAAACCATTTAAAAAGGTACTTTTAACATCCATTTGAAATAATTTAAAATTCTTAAAACTTGCAAAAGCTAAAAACATTCTAATAGATTCTAACATTGCAACCGGTGCAAAGGTTTCATCATAGTCTATGCCCTCTTTTTGATTGTATCCTTAGGCAACCAAACGAGCTTTATTTCTTGTTACAATGCCATGTTCATCAAGTTTATTTCTAAAAATCCATTTTGTTCCAATCACACTCACATTGTTAGGTCTAGGAACTAGTTTCCAAATATTATTATTTTGAAAATTATTTAGTTCATCATGCATAGCTAAAACCCAAAACTCATCTTTTAAAGCATCATTAATCTTTTTTAGGTTTTATTTGAGATAAGAAAGCAATGTTACCACATTCACTCAAGGCCTTTGAGCGGGTTAGAACTCCTTGTGAATGACTCCCTATAATTTGCTCTTTTGGATGATTTGATATGAATTTCCATGCTCTGAGAAGTTCTTCTTGCTCATGAGTGTTGATGCTTTCCATATCCTTTTGTGTATCTATTGATGATGTTTTATTTAGTTGCAAGCCTTCTAAACCTCCCTCAATATCATCATCATCATCATTCCTAGGCAAACCATCTTGTAAACCAATATTAATCTCATCAAAAGTAACGTTTATAGACTCTTCAACAACAAGTGTTCTTTTGTTGAAGACCCTATAAGCCTTACTTCTAGGTGCATATCCTAAGAAAATACCAACATTAATTTTTGAAATTATGGTGATCTTTTGTATTTAAAATGAAACATTTACAACCAAAAATACGAAAATACCCAATAAAAGGAGTTTTGCTATAAAAGAGTTCATAAGGAGTTTTCTTGAGCTTGGGTCTAATCAAAACACGATTTAGAACATGACAAGCCGTATTAACGGCTTTCGCCATTAAAAAAAAAAAAAGCCGTATTAACGGCTTCCGCCCAAAAACATTTAGGCAGATCAAAAGCATTTAACATAGTATGTGTCATCTCTTGTATGGTACGATTTTTTCATTCAATAACACCATTTTGTTGTGCTGTTCTTGGGGCGGAAAATACATGAGTTATACCATGATGTGCATAAAAATCATTAAAGAAATTGTTTTGAAATTCACCACCATGATCACTTCTAATTTTAACAACTTTTAAATCTTTTTCATTTTCTATTCTTTTTACTAAAAAGGAAAATTCCTCAAAACATTCATTTTGTTTTTAAGAAAGATTGTCCATGTAAAACGAGAAAAATCATCAACAACAACAAACACATAGTGTTTTCCTCCTAGAGAGGTAACACGTATAGGACCAAATAGATCAAGATATAATAATTGTAAAAGTTTAGAAGTTGATACCTTATTGATGGATTTGAAGATAGCTTTTGTTTGTTTACATTTAGCACAATCCTCGCAAACGGTATCCTTGATGAAGTGTAAGTTTGGTAACCCCTTTACAAGATTTCTTTTGGATAGCTTGGATATCAATTCCATGTTGGCATGACCAAGTCTTTTATGCCAAATCCAAGGATTCTCATCAATTGCCGCAAGACACTTCACATCTTGATTGACTAATTCATTCATCTCAAAAATGTAAACATTAGATTTTCTATTAGCAACAAAAATAATTTTTCCATTCATGCTAATAATACACTTATCCGGTTTAAAAGAGATATCAAAACCTTTATCACTTAATTGGCTAATACTAAGAAGATTATGATTCAAGCCTCTAACCAAATAAACGTTTTCTATAACGGGAGAATGAATCTTACCAATACTACCAATGCCAATGATTTTACCTTTCTCACCGCCACCGAAGGAGACATTGCCTCCTTCAATCCTTGATAGGGTTGCAAATAGCTCTTTGTTACCCGTCTGAGCAACCACTATCAAGGTACTACATCCCTCTACGTCGTGTTTGTGATGTTCCCTACATAAGATGATGTAGAAACTTTAGGTACCCAATTCTTGGGTCCTTGGGAGTTAGTGTATTTGGTACCTTTGGGTACCCATGCTATATTATAAAAATTCACATTATTCTTAATTCTACAATGGGTGGATATGTGACCATGCTTCATGCAATATGTGCATACAGAGTGTTTCTTGTGTGTAGAAGCATATGATCTATAATGTTCATTTCTTTGAAAATGGTAATGTCTAGAATATGCATGAGTAGGTTTAATATTACCATTAGCAATTTCTAGTCTTTCAATTTTAGATTTTAATTGTTTGTTTTCAAAATCAAGATCTCCTAGTAATTCATCTTTTTGAGCAAGAGAGGATTGTAATTGCTCAACCATGGAAGCATGCAATTTTTTAAATGAAGAGTATTCTTTAACTACCTTTTTAAATTCAAAATTTAGTTCTTCTAGTGCGGTAGCTAGATCACATTGCATATAAAAGGATTCACTTTCAGAGTCGGATATAATTACCTCATCTTCATTGGCCATAAACAAATGTTATGGTCATGAAGAGCAAACTTAGCTCCCTTCTCATTGCTATCCGAGTCACTTGGCTCGGATTCATCCCATCCGACATACATCGCCCTCTTCTTCTTGTACTTCAAGTATTTTTCTTTGATCTTTGGGCACTCCTTGGCTTGATGACCTGGTTCATTACACTCAAAACATTTTCCTGTACGAGGAGAAAAATTGTTGTTAGATCGGTTAAAATTTTTGTTTAATTTTATTAGTTTAGAAATTCTTCTAGAGAGGTGAGCCACTTCTCTAGAAACACCGGTTTCACTATCCGAGGAGGAGGAGTCATCAATAGCTCCTTTAAGAGCAATTGTCTTCTTTTGGGATGGCTCCTCGATTACCCGTGGGGGTTCTTCCTCCTTCTCCTTCTCTTTGATTTTCTTCTCATGGACCTTGAGCTTGCCAATGAGACCATCAAGGGGAAGTGTGGTGAGATCGTGAGCTTCCTCTATGGCCGTAGCTTTGGGTTCCCACACCGGAGACAATGATCGAAGAATCTTGTAGTTCATCTCTTGGGGTGACAACTTATTATCTAAGCCATGAAATTCATTGATAATATTAGTGAAGCAAGAAAACATAGCATCAACGGATTCATTAGGAAGCATTTTAAACAATTCATAATCATGTATGAGTCAACTAATTTTTGATTCCTTAACTTGGGGGGTTCCCTCATGTGTGATGCAAAGTTTGGTCCAAATCTCATATGCGGTAGCACAAGTAGAAACCCTATTATATTCATTTGGTGTGAGGCCACAAATTAAGGCATTCATGACCTTTACATTGAGATTGGCTTGGAGCCTCTCACCATCGGTCATAGAGCTAGTTTTAGGCTTTTCTACATATTTCTTTTCAATGATGTCTAGGATGTCAAGGTCAATGCAATGAAGATAGATTCTCATCCTAGCTTTCTAATATGCAAAATTACTACCGGTGAAAAGTGGGGGTCTAGTGGTAGGGGTGTTATCGGAGCGGATACGGTTCGGATATGACACTTACCATATCCATATCCGCTTTTTATAAACGGATACGGATACGGATACGGATCATCATCGGTAAGAAAAAACCTTAACCATATCCGCACTTATCAGAAACGGATACGGTTCGGATATTTAAGAATCAGATCAGATATGATCACGGATATAAACGGATCATCTTGTTAATGTGCTGGAATTTTTTTCTCCTTTTTTGTGGAATGTGTTTCAAGGGCAAATGGTAAACGTAAATTCAAGCACAGTAGCAGGGTCCCTAATGTATTGATATTGCTAAATGATTCTCTCTATTTGGATGCTACTTAAAATGAAACATGAAAGGTGTAAAAGGTGCTTGAAATGCTATTTTGCATGAACGATAAATGACTGTTCAACAGCTGAGTTTAACAATGCATAATCAACTATAGTATATGGCAGCAGCAGCTTGAAATACTATTTGCTTAACATGCAGAGGAATAGGAATATTGCCCAGAAATATTAACAAAAGGGGGGAAATATGGCTTAATATGCTAATACTATACAACATTAAAGCCACTATAACTAAAATGTAACAAAAAGTGGCAGAAGTGCAATGTTATAGAAATCCAGTTAAAATTAGAAATATTATATGTCACGCTAGAATCAAATACAAAAATAAAGTAAAGACTAATATTTGACCCACAACAGATTGAATTCAACATAATGCAACCTTATCAAGGCCTCAAACAACAAGATACAGGAAATTATTCCCCATTATCACATGGTCAGCTCAGCTATAAGGCGCAGTAGCAGGCTATGAAATGACACGCAAGTGTTTATGAAACTGATTTGTATGATTTTGAAATGGAATTAAGATGACATTTTTCCAACATAGTATAGCAATTGGTAACTCGGAAAATAGACTACAGGTGCAAAAACAGTCATACCCTCTTATAAAATCCCATCACCTGAGTCGGTCGAATGGCGAATGGCGAACGACGAAGGCGAAGGCGAGATCCGATGAAGACGACACGGGAGAGATCCGACGAAGACGAAGAAGACGAACGGCAAACGGCGAAGACGACGGCTGGATTCGACGGCAAGATCCGACAAAGACGATGAAGATGAACAGCGAATAGAGAAGACGACGGTTGGATCCAACGGCCTGGACGAAGACGACGCGGGCGGCTGGACGCAGGCGGCGGGACGCGGGGGAACGATGAAAGTTGACGGCCGCGACGGGCGAGTCGAGAGTCTTGCGTAGGGAGGGAGGGCTGGAGGCTGAAATTGAGGGAGGGTTGGAGGCGGAATGGGATAAAATCAACGGCTGGAGGCTGATCTCGCTGAGAGAGAGAGAGTCCGAAGTCGGAGAGAGAGAGAGAAATTTCGGCCTAGGGCTGGAGTGGAGAGTGAGTGAGGCGGCCTGATGAGAGGGGTGAGGGCCTAGGGTTTTTTGTTTTAAAGTTTTGGTTTTGGTTAGCGGTTTTGTAACTATGAATTTGAGACCGATTACCCGAATCACTATTATATTGCGGATATCCGTATCCGCAACCCTCATATCCGTTACCGAATCCGTATCCGAAAAAAAATCTGAAACCATATCCGTATCCGTATCCGTATCCGTCCGGTTTCAAATTAGCCTACCATATCCGTATCCATTGCGATACGGATGCGGATCGGTTCGGATATATCCGAACCGTTTGGCATCCCTATCTAGTGGTGGATTGTCCTTCTAACATATGCACATTTATTGAAGCCTCCATAAGATCTTTTCTCAAAGGTGATTAGATCAAAAAATAATATATAGACCAAGCTCTTATACCAATTGTTGGACCCTAGAGGGGGTGATTAGGATCTTAAGGCAATAAATATACAATAAAAATTAAGACAAGTAAACACCACAAAATATAAAGCTAGAAATAAGGAGAGATAAGATAGAAATTGTTATCCAAATGATGCGCGATGTGTTCACAAGGTTCGGCTCTCTAGCCTACGTCCCCGCTCCCCACTCTCCAGGAGAATCCACTACACAACCCGATTTGAAAGCCGGAACTTTTTCTACATAGCGATCTCCACGAGATCTCATGACACAGTTGATCTCCACGAGATCACCAAACAATCAATGGTAGAAAATAAAGAATTGCTCTCTCTTACAACAGCCTTATGGCAAGGAGAGAGATTTCACTTGAAGCTTTGAGATGTGGGATGTGTAAATATAAAACAAGGGATTGGATTTTGAAAGTTAAGGCTTTTGAACTCAAGAATTAAGCACAATTGATTTTTCTCTTGAAAAGTTGGTGGGAAAAATAAATGGGGTAGTTGGGTATTTATAGTGAAAAATATCAGCAGCCAAAACCCCAAAGAAACAATCAAAATCCTCCAAAATCCGGATTTCTAAAACTAGCCGTTACTATACAACAGCTCTCTAATAAGTCGACTTATGAGTCGACTCATGAGTCGACTAATGAGTCGACTCAGCAGATGAAAAATGGCAATTCTGTTGCACTTCGTAAGTCGACTTATAAGTCGACTTATGAGTCGACTAAACATACACATGCCAGATTTGCACAGGAAAACTGAACTTTAAACCATGTTTAAAAATATCAAATAAATTCCAAAAAATATGAAACTTTGGGAAAAGTTTATAATCATTTTGACAAACTTGTTTAAAAAGGAATTTTGCAAAAAGGTTCTCGTATTTATGAAAAATATCATTTTGACAAAAGTATCAAAATACAAGTTTTGAAGGTGTACAAGTGTGTCTGATATCCCGAATAGCTTCAAATAAAATCTACAACTACTTGCCTACAATCTAGCACTAGAGAGAAAAGAAAAACTAGCAAATATCCTCACATAGAATAACATCTCTTTGAGTCTTGATATTGCTTTGATATCCTCACATAGAATAACATCTCTTTGAGTCTTGATATTGCTTTGATTTGATGAAGCTTTCACTTGTACATGTTGTTCTTAATTAACATTTGCTTCATCATATTGCCTCCACCTCCTATATAGATATTGACATTGTAGCTCATATTCCATCCAATCCTCCATGTATGGTACTAACAAGCTTGAAATACATATTAACTATAATATCACTTAACAAGCAATTAGTACCGATAATGGTGGTTGTAAATTATCATCAAAACATAAGGGCTAATACATAAAAGCAGACAAGCACACCATATTTATCAGTGAATTTAGAATAAATACACTTATCAACACTATTATGTTTGGCACACCATATTTATCAGTGAATTTAGAATAAATACACTTATCAACACTATTATGTTTGAAACCATAAGACAGAATAACAGAATCAAACTTTTCATGCCATTGTTTTGGTGCTTGTTTAAGACCATAAAGAGATTTAATTAGTTTACATACTTTTCTTTCATTTCTTGGAAGAATGAAACCTTCCGTTTGTTCTATGTAAACCTCATCA
This sequence comes from Asparagus officinalis, assembly GCF_001876935.1. Classification (NCBI taxonomy): domain Eukaryota; kingdom Viridiplantae; phylum Streptophyta; class Magnoliopsida; order Asparagales; family Asparagaceae; genus Asparagus; species Asparagus officinalis. The sequence continues at coordinate 20,043,804 of NC_033798.1, read as the reverse complement.
TTTAAATCTATATTTAAAAAAGCAGTCTTGGCATCCATTTGATGCACAAATAACTTATGTATAGATGCCAAAGCAATAAGAATTCTAATAGACGTTATACGTGCGACATGTGCATATGTATCAAAATAATCTATGCCTTCTTTTTGTCTAAACCCTTTGGCTACTAATCTAGCCTTAAAAGCTTGAACAAAACCATCAGAATGATATTTTCTTCTAAAAACCCATTTACATCCTATTGGCTTTGATCCTTGAGGTAAATCTACTAAAATCCAAGTACTATTTCTCATTATAGAATCCATTTCATCATTGCCAGCTTCTTTCCAAAAAAAGCATCTCTAGATGACATTGCTTCTATAAAGGTTTTAGGATCATCACCTGGATTAAAACTTATATGATGTTTATTTAAAACATTATTATTCCTATCACCTTCAACAAGAAAAAATAATTTGTTCGGGAGAAATAAAATCTGAAGGTAAAGATTTCTCTTTTCTTGCTCAAGTACTTCTTCTTGGCTCTGATGTTTCTTTAGATGTATTCTTTTCTTTAGCATGAAAATCAGAACTAGAAATATTATTAGAGTTAAGCAGAATAGGAACATTTTCAATATTTTTAGAATCTACAGAAAATTTATTTTCAAAGAATTCAACATCTCTAGATTCAACAATAGTATTAGAAGATAAATCAAGTAGTCTATATGCTTTGCTATTTTCAGCATATCCGACAAAAACACTTTTAAAGGCTCTAGGTCCAAGTTTTGTTCTTTTAGGATCAGGAATTCTATAATAAGCCAAACACCCCCACACTTTAAAATATGACAGATTAGGTTTTCTACATTTCCATAATTCATAAGGGCTTATATTTGACTTTTTAGAGGGAATCCTATTATGAATATAACATGCTGTGTACAATGCTTCTCTCCATAAATTTAAAGGTAACTTAGCAATATTAAGCATACAATTTATCATTTCTTATAAAGTTCTATTTTTTTTTCGACTAAACCATTCTGTTTGGGAGTATAAGGTGTTGTACATTGATGAATAATGCCATGTTCTTCACAAAAAGTATTAAAATTATCAGAGGGAGTATAAGGTGTTGTACATTGATGAATAATGCCATGTTCTTCACAAAAAGTATTAAAATTATCAGAAAAATATTCACCACCTCTATCAGAACGTAATACTTTAATTTTCCTTTCAAGTTGATTTTCAACTTCTGTTTTGTATTTTTTAAACATATCAAAAGCTTCATCTTTTGTTCTTAAAAGATAAACATACATATATCTACTGCAATCATCAACAAAAGTGATAAAGTATCTTTTTCCTCCTCTAGTTAACATACCATTCAATTCACATATATCAGAATGCATTAAATCTAAAACTTTAGAATCTTTGCGAGAAACGCTTGGAAAAGACTTCTTTGTTAATTTAGACTTAGCACAAATTTCACATTTATCAAATTCACCATTAAAGTTAATGAAGTCTTTCACGCCTCAGAATTTCTGTCTCCTTCATTTCATAAAATATAACAATTTTAAAGAAATATTTGCCCCCACTTGATATTCAAAGTTGCTTCGGATTAATGCAAATTTTATTCCCAGGATACAACAGAAAATGAAAATTCCAGTAATCAAATCTGGAATTTTTCTTAATTAGTTGTGAAACAAGTTTGTAATATTGCAGATGTTTTTGATAGAAAAGATTCAGAAAGGAATTGTGTTTAGATATCTGAAAACATAAACTATTTATAGGTTTGAAAAGATGCTTCCAACAGTCATAACTTTTTAAAACACCCTTTGGAGCAAACAACCACTTTTCAACATCACTACAGATAGCTGATCCCCCATCAAACACTGATGATGGAAGTTACAATCTGACGACTTCCAGAAGACTGCAATTTGAAGCTTTCACGTAGATCGCTGAAGGTTACAATCTGACGACCTTCACGACAACCGATGAGAGCTCTAGTTCAACAGCATTCACAATCAACATTGGGAGTTACAATCTGACGACTCTCATATTCTCAAGGAGCCAAAACGAAGATTACAAGACAATGATCTTTACAACGCTATGACAAAAGAGATTACTTGTTGATAATCTCTCCAAAGCAAGACGCGGAACTCATCACCTCGCTCTAAGACCAAAACGCGGAGGTCCTCCCCATGTATCAACACCAAAACGCGGAGGTCCTCCCCGTGTGTCAATATCAAAATGCTGGAGTCGGACCCGCGTCATAACATCAAAACGTAAGGGTCGAACTCACGTTACAACATCAAAACGCTGAAGTCGAACCCACGTTACAACATCAAAACGCTAGAGTCGGACCCGCGTTACAACATTAAAACGCTGGGGTCAGAACCATGTTTTTCAGCACCCAGCGAGTACCCAACTCCGCGTCTCCATTCTAAAACGCGGAGTTAGGATCCTAAACGCCGATGTGGGCGTTTGACTCGTTCAAGCACGAGCTGAACGGTTGCAGGAACCGTTTTCCCTCCATGATCTGAGGGATTTCCGCCCCACTTGGGAGAAGATTAAGGGGGGGCGGTTACACCCCTCTCAACCCCATTATGGAGAGAATTAAGGGGGCGGTTACACCCCTTAATTCCCTATAAATAAGGGTAAACTCAATTGAGTTTGGGCTGGCATTTTTCGGATCTGGGACTTGGCAGCAGAAGAGATCCTTAGAGCATTTTCTGGAGCTTGGGAGATCTGCAACAAGAGCTTCTTCATCCTTGGCTTATCAATCGAACTTTCAGTTCAAATCAACTCTTTTTCAAGAGTTTAAACTCATTCAGAGTTATCAACTCGTCCAGAGTTCTAAAACTTGCCACGCAAGTTCTCCACAACGTCAAATCGTGAGGAGAATACATCGTTCCAGTGAATCAAGACATCGGATCGTCAACGGAGAGCAAATTCGATGCGAACAATCGAAGGAGGCACTCCATCGCCACCGTGAAGAACCCAGTTTTAAACAAAGAGGAGAACCAAATTCGTTCTCCTCTCTTTTGTAATCGAATTGTAATCAGAATCAAAGGAATACAAGTCAATTTTCTTTGTTCTCTTCTTTGCAATTTTTTTTCCACATACAAAAGATGGTGACTCCGCTGGGGAGATGCTTCTCTGATGAAGAAGTGGTGGCGCAATCCGATGTTCATCTTACTGGAACGACCGTCGAAACTCTCGTGGTAGAGTTTGACCAAGCCAAGTTTGAGGAGTCCATCTCCTCTACTGGAACGACCGTCGAAACTCTCGTGGTAGAGTTTGACCAAGCCAAGTTTGAGGAGTCCATCTCCTCGGATCCCTTAGTCCCAAGGCTATGCGCAAGATCCGCAAAATCTTCAAGGAGACTAAAGCTCTAAATGTTGCTCCTATGCCGAAGGAAGCCCTCTCGTTTAGCCAAGATTGCTCGAACAGCCCCTCCTCTGAAGGAGTGGGCTCAGCTTATGCTAAACGCAGCCCTCTGTGACGCGTTGTGCAATCAAAACGCAGCCTTCGGAGGCGCGTTCCAACATCAAAACGCAGACGTCGAAACTGTGTGATCTGGCAGAATGCAACTCTCAGGAGTGCGTCCCAGAACCAAAACGCGACCCTCATGTCACCAAACCAAAATGTGGACCTCGCGTTTCAAGTGCCAAACGCGACCCTCGCGTTTCAAGTGCCAAACGCGACCTTCGCATTTCAAGTGCCAAACGCGACCTTCGTGTCTCAAGTGCCAAACGCGACCTTCGCGTCTCAAGAGCCAACCGAACCCCCCGGACCCCCTGGCCAGGGGCGCGCCGCCCCCTGGACCCCCAGCTCGCTGATCGGGCAGCGAGACCCCCGAATACTCTGCGTAGCGCGACTAGGTTGAGGGTCGGATATAAAAAGTTCATGGATTCAAGGCATCTCAACCAGATCTATATTCACCAAGAGCCAGTCCTGTCTAATCATGGACTGGGGGTTCTAGTTCAAACCTCACGATTAGTGAGTAATTCTCCTCGAATCTTTACAACAGATTTGAGAGAGTTCATATCGAGAGAAAGACCGATGCAGCAAGTCATTCATTCATTCCAATGTGAACGGCTGATTCCTATGGTCCTCTCGGGATATCAATGCTGCTTATATGTGGCCAAACCATTGGTGTTCGACTAATTAACGGACGTTGCTTTGTCTAACCAACGACGACGTTCGCACAGGAAGAAGTCTCTAGAGACCGAATATCCTGAGGTCACTATCAATGTGATCGGCAGTGGGAAAGCTTCAGGTCCTAGTTCCGATGACTCTGAGACAAGTTGTTCGCCGACCGTCAAAGAAATCGCTAACGAGTTTGAAGGAGTTTACCGACGCACTCGGACGCGAACATGAGCCATTCCCCCTGTCAACTATCAGAGGTTAGCCAGGGGAACCAATTCCAATGATGAACACTCAGCCATTGCAGAGTCTCAATCATCAAGCTCTTTTGTTGAACATGAGAGCCCCGCCTATATGACAGAAAGCCATGAAGATCTCGCGAAGAGACTTGATGAGCAGGAGGCCATGCTCAAATCTCAGCAAGAGGCCATCAATGAACTCATGGCCCTGTTGACTCAAATTGTCACAGACAAGGCCAAATCTCAGAAGACAGATTCGCCACCTAGGCAAGAACTCTCCCGGAGAGGAAAGACGTCTTCGTCCTGACCTCACACAGGCAAAGAGAAGGGGAAAATGGTTGACGACACGATTTCTGACCAAGAAGCCCACAACTTGGAATCTTCCTCTGATGAAGGAAGAGAGACTGAGAACGAGCAGAATCTCCAATCTGCTAAAATAAAAGAATTGGAAGCCCGCCTCAATGCTATTTCTAACAGAAGTGAGCTCCAAGATGAGGGAGTTACCAGGCCCTATCCTGACGAATGGGATGCAGCCCCTTATCCTCCAAAGTTCGAAGTCCCGACGCTACAAACTTTTGACGGCACGGGATCACCAAACCAATATATTTATCATTTCAAGTCACAGACTGGGAATGTAATATCAAACGATGCTATACTGCCTCGATTGTTCATTGGCACCCTTAAGGGAGTTGCCTTTGAATGGTTTAGGAAACTACCTGCCGGATGTATCCAAAGGTGGGCAGATTTAGAGAGACTCTTCCTGTCAAGATTTTTTGAAGAGGATACAGAAGTCTCCATCCATATCCTTCTCGCCACTAAGCAGAAGAAGAGGGAATCCGTCAAAGCCTTCGTCAAAAGGTTCCGAACCATGGCTCTCTGGTGTTCGTCAGGTATGACACAGTCTACTTTAGTAGAGACATGTCGACACAACTTGCAGACCGACCTCCTAGCCCGAATCGGAGTTGCAGAATTTTGTTCTTGGAGACAACTAATCTCTCAAGGCGATCAGGCTCAAAAGATTATTGCCATGATCAAAGCTGAAGAACAAAGTAGGCAGGATCAACCTGAGCGATCGGACCAAGCCCAATCTTCTCCTGAGCAATCGGACCAAGCTCATTCTTCCCAGTCAGAACCGGAAGATACTCCGGCCGCTGAAGCCAATCCTTTCCAGTAGAATGGCGGGTCCAACAACTATCACGTTAACAGTGACCTCTGATAGTCAAACTTGTTAGATAATGGCTCACTAGGCGATGTGTCATGTCTTCTCTTTTCCCCTTTGCACTTTTTCAAGGCTGGGGGTTGGTTTATTGGATTATGGGTAATAAATTTTCTGAGTTGTTATGTTTAATAGAATACATCTGTCAACCACAAAATCTACCAAAACTATCACGTCCATTAACTTGTCAATCCGCTTCAATAGGATGACAGGTTTACAAAAACTATCACGTTAACATTTACCTCTGATAGTCCATCAACTTGTCAATCCGCTTCAATAGGATGGCAGGTCCACTAAAACTATCACGCTAATGATCACCTCTGATAGTCTGTTTTCTTTAAATTCCCCCACCAATCCTCTTCAAGTAGGATGACGGGTCTATCAAAATTATCACGTTAATGATTACCTCTGATAGTCCATTCCCTCCAAATTCTCTTGTCAATCCTCTTCAAGTAGGATGACGGGTCCACAAAAAACTATTACGTTAACAGTTACATCTGATAGTCGAACTCATCAGATAATGGCCTACCTGGTGATGTGACTCTATTCCGACTTCATGGATAGTGCCTCACTAGGCGATGTGCCTTATCTACCTCTTTTTATTCCCCTGCTAAGTCTTAATCAAGACTGGGGGTTGATTACTTGGAATCCATTGGATTAAGAGTAACGAATCTTTCACATCGTCGAGTTAACATTACACTTCTGACGATCATCATCCCCATAGAGTATGCATTCAACTCGCATTACTCCCAATTTGTCACGTTAACAACATACACCTCTGACAATCAACTTATCAATCCTTACCAATAGGATGATAGGTCCCCAAAATTGCGCAAATCGTAATTTCCCCAGCAAGACGCTAAGTCTTCAAAATCTTGTTCAAATCACAAGCATCAAAATTTATCATTTTTGATGATAAACTCATTTAGCAAGTTTCCCCAGCGAGACGCTAATTCCTAAAATCTTGTGCAAGTCACAAGAACACGTTCCTGTCACGTTAATATTATACCTCTGACAATATCAACTTATCGACTCTCTTCAATAGAGCGATAGGCCCACAAATTTTCTTGTCACGTTAACACCAAACCTCTGACAAATCAACTTATCAATCCTCATCAATAGGATGATAAGTCCACAAAGTTGCTCCGATCGCAACATTCTCTTGTCACGTTAATATCAAACACCTCTGACAATCCACTTATCAATCCTCGTCAATAGGATGATAAGTCCACAAAGTTGCTCCAATCGCAACACATTCCTGTCACGTTAACAATATACCTCTGACAACAATCCACTTACCAATCCTCGTCAATAGGATGATAAGTCTCCAAAGTTGCTCCAATCGCAACACAAACTCTCGTCACGTTAACACTAAACCTCTGACAACCCACTTATCAATCCTCTTCAATAGGATGATAAGTCCACAAAGTTGCTCCAATCGCAACACACATCCTGTCACGTTAACACTAAACCTCTGACAAATTCACTTATCAATCCTCTTTAATAGGATGATAAGTCCACAAAGTTGCTCCAATCGCAACACAAATTTGTCATGTTAACACTAAACCTCTGACAAAATCATCTTATCAACTCTCTTCAACAGAGCGATAAGTGTATAAATTCCAGTCAAGTTAACATCAAACCTCTGACAACCAAACCAACTTATCGACTCTCTTTAATAGAGCGATAGGTCCAAAAAATACTGTTAGGTTAACATCACACCTCTAACAGTCTACCCCCCAATGAACTTATTAATCCTTTTTGTAACAAGAATAGCAAGTTTTCATTATAAAATCCCCAGTGGATTAAAGATTTTCTGGAATTATCCTAGTGATAATAAAGAAAATTTTAGAATTTCACTTTAAGTGAAAATTCATGCCAAGTTAATACTATACATCTGGCACTGCCAACTTTTTTTTTGGTGTTTCAAGCCACACAGGAAGAAACAACATCAAAAATCCATGCCTTCATGCATGGGGGACTTTATCTCGATCCCTAATTAGAGATAAGTCTACGCCTAACACGCGTTGCCGGTTAGTCTTTCACCGTAAAAAGGACAAAAGTCTACGTATTCAACATCGTAGCAGGTTGTTATTAATAACGCCGAAATTCATGCCTCACACGCATGGGGGAATTTATCTTGACCCCTAAACAGAGATAAGTCTGCATCTAACATATGCTGTCGGGTAGCCTATTCTCGCGATAATAGCAAAGCCTACGTATTCAATATCGTAGCAGGTCGTTATTAATAACGCCAAAATCCATGCCTTACACGCATGGCGAACTTTATCCCAAATCCTAAGTAGGGATAAGTCTACGCCTAACACGCGTTGCCGGTTAATCTTTTGTCGTGAAAAGATATCAAAATCCATGCCTCACACACATAGAGGACTTTATCTTGATCCCTAATTAGAGATAAGCATACGCCTAACACGCGTTGCCTGTTAGTCTTTTTCCGTAAAAATGACAAAGTCTATGTATTCAAAATCATAGCATCAAGTCTAAGAGGATTCATTCTCTTAGCACAACGTTACATGTGAAACGGATTCAAATAATTCACATGCTAGCCCGACTCAAACGGTAGTCGGTAAAGGCTTATCAAATCCGTTGATGGCTGAGGGTTTGCTAAAAATCCTATGCATGTTTGTAGGTTCATTAGCTTAATGGATGTGAGCCGAGACTTGAAACAGATGAGCTAAAGACAAGTCTCAAAGATTTAGTCAAAAATACACGGAAGCCACTTACATGTCTTAAGTCTAAGCGCTGAGGTCAGACGCTGAGGTCAGACCCGCGATGCAAAAACCAAACGCCGAGGTCACACCCGTGTTCCAAATTCAACATGCAAGGGTGAGTCCTGCGTCTCAAGTTCAAAACGTAGGGATACATCCCAACATTCCAGAAGCAGGATTATGGCGCATACCTTCACACAGGTCCTACATGGCAAATCCCTTCAACCAAGATACCTTCGAAGCGAGTGCAGAGAACGACTTCTTTACAACAAGGAATCAACAGCTCCAGGATCAGAGTTGAGATCCAAAGTATTCCGAAAATTCATCCCAGTCGACCGCAAACTTTAGAAAACTTTGGAGGGGGTTCTGTAGGCTGTCTAAAAATCATAATAGATAGCTTATCCCCCATCAAACACCGATGATGGAAGTTACAATCTAACGACTTCCAGAAGGATACAATTTGAAGACTTTCACGTAGATCATTGAAGGTTACAATCTGACGACCTTCACGACAACCGATGAGAGCTCTAGTTCAATAGCATTCACAATCAACATCGGGAGTTACAATCTGACGACTCTCATATTCTTAAGGAGCCAAAACAAAGATTACAAGACAATGATCTTTGCAACGCTATGACAAAAGAGATTACTTGTTGATAATCTCTCCAAAGCAAGACGCGGAACTCATCACCTCGCTCTAAGACCAAAACGCGGAGGTCCTCCCCGTGTATCAACACCAAAACGCGGAGGTCCTCCCCGTGTGTCAATATCAAAACGCTGGAGTCGGACCCGCGTCACAACATCAAAACGTGAGGGTCGAACCCACGTTACAACATCAAAATGCTGGAGTCGAACCCACGTTACAACATCAAAACGCTAGAGTCAGACCCGCGTTACAACATTAAAACGCTGGGGTCGGAACCGTGTTTTTCAGCACCCAGCGAGTACCCAACTCCGCATCTCCATTCTAAAACGCGGAGATAAGGTCCTAAACGCCGACGTGAGCGTTTGACTCGTTCAAGCACGAGCTGAATGGTTGCAGGAACCGTTTTCCCTCCATGATCTGAGGGATTTCTGCCCCACTTGGGAGAAGATTAAGGGGGGGGCGGTTACACCCCTCCCAACCCCATTATAGAGAGAATTAAGGGGGCGGTTACACCCCTTTAATTCCTTATAAATAGGGGTAAACTCAATTGAGTTTGGGCTGACATTTTTCGGATCTGGGACTTGGCAGCAGAAGAGATCCTTGGAGCATTTTCTGGAGCTTGGGAGATCTGCAACAAGAGCTTCTTCATCCTTAGCTTATCAATCGAACTTTTAGTTCAAATCAACTCTTTTTCAAGAGTTTAAACTCATTCAGAGTTATTAACTCGTCCAGAGTTCTAAAACTTGCCACGCAAGTTCTCCACAACGTCAAATCTTGAGGAGAATACATCATTCCAGTGAATCAAGACATCAGATCGTCAACGGAGAGCAAATTTGACGCGAACAATCGAAGGAGGCACTCCATCGCCACCGTGAAGAACCCAGTTTTAAACAAAGGGGAGAACCAAATTCGTTCTCCTCTCTTTTGTAATCGAATTGTAATTAGAATCAAAGGAATACAAGTCAATTTTCTTTGTTCTCTTCTTTGCAATTTTTTCCACATACAACATCTAATAATCACGTCAAAATCGCGCATTATTCGCGCTACCCGCACGCGGGTTTAGAAGCCTACACTTTGATCCATTATTCAAAGCTCAATAAGCATTCAATGCTTTTAAACCTCTAAAAGAATATTCGAAATTCCAATGTGGGACTATCTTGTTTTTTACTAACAAATATTAACAATCCCCCACTTTGTTTGAAAAATTATTTTAATAGTATTATATTTTAAAAAAATCTGCAATATGAACAAAATGAGATAGTATACATATGTAGAGGTATCTTTCGATTTAAAGCTTTACTTAGTACAAATACCTCAAAGTTCTATCAAAGTCGTTAGTTGCCTTAACATTAAACTAATTACTCTTTGTGATAGAACCGGAGAATATTGTACATACACTAATCACTTGTTCTAATGAGAATTAATATTTTAGCACTGTTATGGCCTTGTGCTTATTCCTGGTTCATGAACTCTTTAAAGAACAAACATTTAGCTCTTTTAAGAAGCGGCACCACTTCTAAGTTCAGATAGGTGAAACGTCTACAATGTGTTTTCCATTACTTTAAACACACAATAATAATGTATTAAACTTTTATTAAGAGCATAACTCATCCTCTTATTCCGTAATGAACGATATTGACATTATCTTTTAGGGCTTAATGCGTCAATATCAATCAATCACTTTCAGAAACTTGTTATTACCCATTTAAACCATTTAACCAATTTAGTTCTAGTAAATGGTTGGGTTACCATTCCTGGTGATCTTAAATATAAGGTTTCAGCCCCATTTCACTTCATGTCATCTTTACTACCTCTCTTGCTAGAGGTTTTGTAAATGAATCAGCCAAATTTTTATTTGTCTTGACATAGACAATATTTATGATACTATCTTGTATCAAGTGTCTCACATATTCATGTCTTAGACTTATGTGTCTAGACTTACCATTATATGTACAATTATAAGCCCTTGACAAAGTGGCTTGACTATCACAATAGATAGAGATAGGAGGCATTGGACTCGGCCATAACTTAAAATCTAGCAATAAGTTCCTAATCCATTCAGCCTCTTTACCAGTTGCTGCTAAAGCAATGAATTTAGATTTCATGGTGGAGTGTGAGATACATGTTTGTTTCTTGCTTGCCCAAGAAACTACTCCCCCACCAAGTGTAAAAACCATTCCAGAAGTGGATTGGTTGTCTCCAACACTAGTCATCCAGCTTGCATCGGTGTATCCCTCTAATACATACGGATAATCATTATAGAACAAACGCAGATTTTTGGTTTTCTTTAAATATCCAAAAATCCTGGAAATGCTTTTCCAATATTCTACACTTGGATTACTAGTGTATCTACTTAATTTGCATACAACAAATGCAATATCAAGTCTAGTACAATGCATAGTATATATTAAAGAACCAATTGCACTAGCATACTCAAGCTGTACTACAGCTCTATCAGAATTGGCAGTCAATTTGGCACTGGGATCGAAAGGAGTGTTAACTTCTTTAAGACCAAGATGATTAAATTTATTCACTATTTTTTCAATATAATGTGATTGGCTTAAAGAAAAACCGCCACTATGTTTTCTAACTTTAATCCCTAAAATAGTATCTGCTTCTCCTAAATCTTTCATTTTAAACAGAGAAGATAGATACTCTTTAGTCTCATTTCTACCAATCATATTAGTGCCGAATATTAACATGTCATCCACATACAAGCAGACAAGCACACTATATTTATCAGTGAATTTAGAATAAATACACTTATCAGCACTATTTTGTTTGAAACCATAAGACAGAATAACAGAATCAAAATTTTCATGCCATTGTTTTGGTGCTTGTTTAAGACCATAAAGAGATTTAATTAGTTTACATACTTTTCTTTCATTTCCTGGAAGAATGAAACCTTCCGGTTGTTCCATGTAAACCTTCTCATTTAAATCTCCATTTAAAAAAGTTGTCTTGACATCCATTTGATGTACAAATAACTTATGTATAGATGCCAAAGCAATAAGAATTCTAATAGACGTTATACGTGCGACGGGTGCATATGTTTCAAAATAATCTATGCCTTCTTTTTGTCTAAACCCTTTGGCTACTAATCTAGCCTGAAAAGCTTGAACAGAACCATAAGAATGATATTTTCTTCTAAAAACCCATTTACATCCTATTGGCTTTGATCCTTGAGGTAAATCTAGTAAAATTCAAGTACTATTTCCCGTTATAGAATCCATTTCATCATTGACAGCTTCTTTCCAAAATAAAGCATCTCTAGATGATATTGCTTCTATAAAGGTTTTAGGATCATTACCTGGATAAAAACTTATAGGATGTTTATTTAAAACATTATTATTCCTATCACCTTCAACAAGAAAAAATAATTTGTTCGGGAGAAATAAAATCTGAAGGTAAAGATTTCTCTTTTCTTGCTCTAGTACTTCTTCTTGGCTCTGATGTTTCTTTAGATGTATTCTTTTCTTTAGCATGAAAATAAGAACTAGAAATATTATTAGAGTTAAGCAGAATAAGAACATTTTCAACATTTTCAGAATCTACAAAAAATTTATTTTCAAAGAATCCAACATCTCTAGATTCAACAATAGTATTAGAAGATAAATCAAGTAGTCTATATGCTTTGCTATTTTTAGCATATCAGACAAAAGCACTTTTAAAGGCTCTAGGTCAAAGTTTTGTTCTTTTAGGATCAGGAATTCTATAATAAGCCAAACACCACCACACTTTAAAATATGACAGATTAGGTTTTCTACCTTTCCATAATTCATAAGGGCTTATATTTGACTTTTTAGAGAGAATCCTATTATGAATATAACATGCTGTGTATAATGCTTCTCCCCATAAATTTAAAGGTAACTTAGCATTATTAAGCAAACAATTTATCATTTCTTGTAAAGTTCTATTTTTTTCTTTCGGCTAAACCATTCTGTAGGGGATATAAGGTATTGTACATTAATGAATAATGCCATGTTCTTCACAAAAAGTATTAAAATTATCAGAAAAAAATTCACCAGCTCTATCAGAAAGTAATACTTTAATTTTCCTTTCAAGTTGATTTTCAACTTCTGTTTTGTACTTTTTAAACATATCAAAAGCTTCATCTTTTGTTCTTAAAAGATAAACATACATATATCTATTGCAATCATCAACAAAAGTGCTAAAGTATCTTTTTTCTCCTCTAGTTAACATACCATTCAATTCACATATATCAAAATGTATTAAATCTAAAACTTTAGAATCTTTGCGATAAATGCTTGGAAAAGACTTCTTTGTTAATTTAGACTTAGCACAAATTTCACATTTATCAAATTCACCAATAAAGCTAATCAAGTCTTTCACGCCTCAGAATTTCTGTCTCCTTCATTTTATAAAATATAACAATCTTAAAAAAATATTTGCCTCCACTTGATATTCAAAGTTGCTTCGGGTTAATGCAAATTTTCTTCCCAGGATACAACAGATAATGAAAATTCCAGTAAGCAAATCTGGGATTTTTCTTAATTCGTTGTGAAACAAGTTTATAATATTGCAGATGTTTTTGATAGAAAAGATTCAGAAAGGAACCGTGCTTAGACATCTAAAAACATAAACTATTTATAAGTTTGAAAAGGTGCTTCCAACAGTCATAACTTTTCAAAACACCCTTTGGAGCAAACAACCACTTTTCAACTGTCACTTGTCTTTTCATAATTTTTAAAATTCAAAATAACATTTAAAATAAAATTATTATATATATATATATATATATAAATATATATATATATAATAGAACATTTAAGCGGCAGCGACAAGCGTGCTAAGTGCGTCTAGTAATCGCGTCAAAATCACGCATTATTCGCGCTACCCACACGTGGGTTTTGAAGCCTACACTTTGATCCATTATTCAAAGCCAAATAAGCGTTCAATGCTTTTAAACCTCTAAAAGAATGTTTAAAATTCCAATGTGGGACTATCTTGTTTTTTACAAACAAATACTAACAATCCCCCACTTTGTTTGAAAAAATATTTTAATAGTATTATATTTAAAAATAATCTGCAATATGAACAAAATGAGATAAGTATACATATGTAGAGGTATCTTTCGATTTAAACCTTTACTTAGTACAAATACCTTAAAGTTCTATCACAGTCGTTAGTTGCCTTAACATTAAACTAATTACTCTTTGTGATAGAACCGGAGAATATTGTACATACACTAATCACTTGTTTTAATGAGAATTAATATTTTAGCACTGTTATGGCTTTGTGCTTATTCCTGGTTCATGAACTCTTTAAAGAACAAACCTTTAGCTCTTTTAAGAAGCGGCACCACTTCTAAGTTCAGATAGGTGAAACGTCTACAATGTGTTTTCCATTACTTTAAGCACACAACAATAATGTATTAGACTTTCATTAAGAGCGTAACGCATCCTCTTATTCCGTAATGGACGAAATTGACATTATCTTTTAGGGCTTAATGCGTCAATATCAATCAATCACTTTCAGAAACTTGTTATTACCCATTTAAACCATTTAACTAGTTTAGGTCTAGTAAATGGTTGGGTTACCATTCCTGGTGATCTTAAATATAAGGTTTCAACCCCATTTCACTTCATGTCATCTTTACTACCTCTCTTGCTAGAGGTTTTGTAAATGGATCAGCCAAATTTTTATTTGTCTTGACATAGACAATATTTATGACACTATCTTGTATCAAGTGTCTCACATATTCATGTCTTAGACTTATGTGTCTAGACTTACCATTATATGTACAATTATAAGCTCTTGACAAAGTGACTTGACTATCACAATAGATAGAGATAGGAGGCATTGGACTCGGCCATAACTTAAAATCTAGCAATAAGTTCCTAATCCATTCAGCCTCTTTACCAGTTGCTGCTAAAACAATGAATTCAGATTTCATGGTGGAGTATGAGATACATGTTTGTTTCTTGCTTACCCAAGAAACAGCTCCCCCACCAAGTGTAAAAACCATTCCAGAAGTGGATTGGTTGTCTCCAACACTAGTCATCCAGCTTGCATCGGTGTATCCCTCTAATTCATCCGGATAATCATTATAGAACAAACACAGATTTTTGGTTTTCTTTAAATATCCAAAAATCCTGGAAATGCGAACAAACACAGATTTTTGGTTTTCTTTAAATATCCAAAAATCCTGGAAATGCTTTTCCAATGTTCTACTCTTGGATTACTAGTGTATCTACTTAATTTGCATACAGCAAATGCAATATCAGGTCTAGTACAATGCACAAATTTCACATTTATCAAATTCACCATTATAGTTAATGTAGTCTTTCACGCCTCAGAATTTCTGTCTCCTTCATTTTATAAAATATAACAATCTTAAAGAAATATTTGCCCCTAGTTGATATTCAAAGTTGCTTCGGGTTAATGCAAATTTTCTTCTCAGGATACAACAGAAAATAAAAATTCCAGTATGCAAATCTGGAATTTTCCTTAATTCGTTGTGAAACAGGTTTGTAATATTGCAGATATTTTTGATAGAAAAGATTCAGAAAGGAATTGTGTTTAGATATCTGAAAATATAAACTATTTATAGGTTTGAAAAGGTGCTTCCAACATTCATAACTTTTCAAAACACCCTTTGGAGCAAACAACCACTTTTCAACCGTCATTTGTCTCATAATTTTTAAAATTCAAAATAACATATATATATATATATATATATAATATAATATATATAGAGAGAGAGAGAGAGAGAGAGAGAAAATGGGAGTGAAGCTGCAGCGTAGGAAATTTCCTGGCCTGGCAAGTGTATGACATGTGAGCCCCACACCGATGTGACTAGTAGGGGGCTCACATGTCATACACTTGCAGCGTAGGAAATTTCCTACGCTGCCAGCTCACACTCCCGTTTTCTCATATATATATATATATATATATATATATATTATATATAATATATATATAATATATATATATATATATATATATATATATAATATAATATATATATATATAGAACATTTAAGCGGCAGCGGCATGCGTGCAAAGTGCAAAGTGCGTCTAATAATCGCATCAAAATCGCGTATTATTCACGCTACCCGCACACAGGTTTTTAAGAAGCCTAACACTTTGATCCATTATTCAAAAGCCAATAAGCATTCAATGCTTTTAAACCTCTAAAAGAATGTTCAAAATTCCAATGTTGGACTATCTTGTTTTTTTATAAACAAATACTAACAAAAGATGTGGCTGGCCGACGGTGGATATGGGCGCTCGACGGGGCCTGACCACGGGAGGTGTTTGCATGCGCTAGTGAAGGTCGAAGCCTCTGCTGGTCGGATCTTGGCGAGTCAGGCTGGGCTGAGGGAGATGGCGAAGGGAGAGGGAAGGTGGTTTTGATGGAGGACGGAGGAGAGCGGCGCTCTCGGAGCTAGAGGAGAGCAATCGAGAGAGGCGAGTTCGACGGGCACGGTGATTTGGCGGTTGAGCAGGGCTGCAAGTGGCGCGGCGGTTGCTGTCGACGGGGAAGAGGAGGTCTGTGAGAGGAGGGCAGAGGAGGGGCGGCGGTAGGGAGGCGGTCACGAGCGGTAAAGGGTGTTGATCGAGGAGGAGGAGAGGCTGGGGTGCTCAGGGCGGCGTTGAGGAGGGGGTGGCGGCGTGGTGTCGATCTGCGAGTGGCGGAAGAGGCCGGTGATGGGGAGATGGTCAGAGCTCGGGTCAGCGTCACTGCTGTGGTGAGGAGCTCGAAGGTTAGTGGCGAGCGTAAAGCTCGCGGTAGGAGACTGAGCAGCGAGATCTGGCGACACGAGAGGAAGGAAGAAGATGATGTTGGTTGGTGGTGGCAGCGGTTTCGTGAATGTAGAGAGAGAGAGAGAGAGAGAGGAGATATGTATATATAACATATATGTATATAAGAGAGGAATTAGGGTTTTTAAAATTTAATTAAAAATAATAATAATTACAAAAAATTTAAATAATTATATAAAAATTATCTACACATTAAAACGTACCAGTTGTAGTGTTACAATTGATAATACACAACAGTAGAAATAATACAAGAAATTGTATAATTGAACAAGAATAATTAAATAAAAATATAATTTCTTATATTTAAAATTAAATAATTATGGGATAATTATTCACATAATAAAACGTATCAGTTATACTAATACGACAGATAATATGTAACAGCAGAAATAACACAACAAATTATATAAATAATACGTAATTAATAATACAACATTTTATACAAAATAATACGTAATAATAATAATAATACAACATATTATTTAAAAATAATACATAATAGTATCAATAATACAATAGATTAATTACAAAAATTTTCACCGCACAAAATTAATTTATAAATATTAATATTATTTAAATAAATATAAAACTTGGACTTTAAATTATAGAAAATTCTAGATAATTGAGAAAATACAAATACTCTTTTAAAAATCATATTTAAATATTTTAAAATACTAAAAAAATTATTTTAACTAGATCAAAATTTCATGGTCATTACACTCTCCGTCCACGTCCCCGTCGGCCTTGTATACATTTTAGGAAGAGAGTTTATAAGACACAGTAAAGAGACCTCAAGCAAAAAGCATAAATATAACTCATAACAATAAGAAATACGTATCACATATCTTTCCCGCGAATACTTTATAATCAAAGTAAAATTGTTGTCCTAAATTTTTTTTAAAATTTTCGAAATATATGTATATAATGTTCTCACTCATTCTAGGAATTCCTAGCGGACTCTATACATGAATCCTAAGAAACTCTATTCTAACCCCACGACTCGACACAGGATGATCCTAAGGATGCTAGAAACCAGGCTCTGATACCAACTGTGACGCTTCTATTTTTACACATGGTTGCAGTCCTAGGTAAACCCAGAGAAGGCAAACCTATCATGCACCCACACTGTGCAACAACACGTTTCACCATCACAGTAATATCTCTCTAGTGAAATTAACAATAAGTGTAGTTACAAAACAAGTAAAATAAGGGGAATAAATGTATTAGACATGATGTAAAAAAGAGATATCTAATAAATATAATCATGTCTCAACTGAATAAACTGAATACAGCTAAAGTCTGAAATAAATGTGAAGTATCTCAATATGAGTCAACTAAAAATAAACTAAGGCAAACAGCCTTTACAAAATTAAATACAAAACACTAAATGTCCAAAAGAAAATATCAATTATGGTGGAGTCCCATCTACTAGAAATATGTAACGGTAACTATGTTGGAATTCCGTCATCTTGCGGCTCTGCGGAACTCTGAGCTGCTGCCTGAAAGGAATTGGAAAATAAAAAAAGAAACAACAAGAGCGTCAAAATGCTTCAACAAGATCATCTCCATCCGCCCCATGGAAAGGGTTACTAGATGTGATGGAGGCTCTATCTATTAAGCATAGTCTACCTAGATCTTTACCATGTATCTAAAAGGAATTAATATTTAGAAACCTACAACACGAGACGTAGTACATCGAGTGAAATAATCCAAATAAGAAAACCCCTTATGTATATACCATATGTCTCAAATTATAGATAACTAAATATCAATACCGAACTAAGAATAAACAATCTAAATAGAATTAATAATTAGAAACTCATAACACAAAACTGGTATGTCGAGCGAAATAATCCAAACAAGGAAACCCTCATGTATATATCATATATCTTAAATTATGAATCACTAATTATTAATTCCAAACTAGGAATAAAGGAAAGCAATATAATAAAGTAAAGTCATCACAAATATCAGACCAAAAATATCTTGTACTATCCTTTAGAAGATAATGTAAACAATTGCATATAATCTCGCGTACTTACAAGCGTAAAGTACCTCGGTCATATATAACTCATCAATGAGTCATGTTCATAATGACGTCCACCAAGACTCAGGCTATCAGATAATTACCACAATGTAAATCCTTGCAAAGTTTATAATTCATCGCATTATCGTGCGGGATAGACTACCAAATCGATATCCTAAAAGTGTAAACGGCTCATTAGTCTCATCGCATCAACGTGCGGGACGGACTATCAAATCAGGCATCCTACGTATATAGCTCACAAGCCTCATCGTATCTACGTGTGGGATGGAATACTAGATCAAACATTCTAAAATCCAACTCAATGGCCTGTACTAATGGTATATCGACGCATTATCCCAAGTAGTACTGAGTGGTCCTCATCAACGATATCCATACATGTATATAATGTTTAAATAACTCATATCTCCCTTGCAATCAAAACAATAACTGTATTAATCCTCTTCAGGATACCCATGTGTGTGCTATGACACTATATCTGTATACTCATGATTGTATGTGTATCATCGTGCTCCTCGAACCCTGCGTTCGAAAACAAAAGGTGTAAAAACATCACTTCAAACAAAAGATAATACAGGTCGGTCAACCGCCCTTAGGGCGTCGGTTGGCTGAAAGCAACCGTGCACAAGATGTGCACGCTCAGGACCTCACTGGTTGATCGGCTAGTCTTTGTCGGTCGACTAGCTAGTGAGGAAAACACAAGTTCAGGTTTCTAATATTTTGTATTTTATAACTTTATTTAAAAACTTATTTTTATCAACATGAGGCATATAATAAGATTAAATCTTTTATAATTACTTAACAGGAATTAACTCATCATGATATAAACACTTGAATTAAAATAATTAGGGTTTAACATCCTAATTAATTAAAATTTCTCAAATAATCTAATTTATAAATATGGTTAAGTAAACATGATAAATTTTAAACATTGAATAGAGATAAATTCGTTTAAATCTAATTTATAAATATGGTTAAGTAAACATGATAAATTTTAAACATTGAATAGAGATAAATTCGTTTAAACATGCTCACATCACTTAGGTATCATCAAATAAATTCGTTTAAACATGCTCACATCACTTAGGTATCATCAACCTAGGGTTTAGACCTCTTTAATTAGCTAGAAAACTCAAATAATTATTAAACTAGTGTTTAAACATGATTTAAGCATGATTAACAAGTTAAAAACGAAATTAAATATAACCCTAATGATCATGATCATCAAACTAATATAAACAACAACTAAAACTATAGATTTTCACATTGGTTTAAAGCCTAATGATCATGATCATCAAACTAATATAAACAACAACTAAAACTATAGATTTTCACATTGGTTTAAAGATTAACATCATAAACTAAGATATTTTCACATTGGTTTAAAGATTAACATCATAAACTAAGATTTTAAAACATCGGGTTAAGCTTAAACATGCGATTCATCAATTAAACATATTAGATCTTTAATTAACTATAGGGAATGATTTAGAGGAATATTATCTTGCCTCAAACATCATGTTGAACTCCTGAACACGTGCGTGAAAGATCCCTCTTCACCAAAGTCGCAAAATCTCGCCTTCCTCTCGACAAATGCCTTAAGAACTCTCCCAAATCTCACAAATTATGATTAGGGTTTGAGAGAGAGGAAGATGGGCTACTAAGGTTTGAAATACTAATGAAAAGATATGTTTTTTATGTATAAATATGTATGTATATATATGTAAAACCCCAAAAATTTGAATACTTTATGATAAATAATAATAAATATGTTATACATTTATAAATAATATATTATGATGTTTGAGTATGCTAGGAACTGATTTGAGATCAATTCAATGTATATATGTATATACGTGAGTTCAAATACACAAATCATGCACAAAGGCCAAGAGTGAGAATCTGGGAATTTTGACCAGTTGAGAGTTTTTATATTTCTCTTACTGATTCATTAAGAATCTGGAAAAGTGTATAAAACCAAAGTTGTAGGTATCTTCAAGAGATTTCCAACAAATCTTAGATCACCTTATTCTGAGGTCGTATGAGAACGTTATAGCCAAAATACCGAAGAGAATGTTCCTAGTCAGACTGAATTTCCAGTTTCGGGTTTCGGGTTTCGGGTTTGCTGCTATATATATACATGTTATATCACGAAAATCACCTCTTTTCTTCTGTTTTACAAACCCTAGCAGCCCCCCCTCTTCTCTCCCAAACCCTAGATCCGTTCTTGGAGGATTTTGGAGGAGTCGACGCGAGATCCATCGGTGTTCAGCGAAGGAGGATCATTCTCACTTGTTTTTGGGAGTTCATCTACACCCAAGGCGAGTAATTTCTCGCCCAACCCCCATCCCTTTCATTTTCATGCCAAGAACTGAGTTTTTATTGGTTTTTATGAAGCCAAATTCGTATTTTAAAATAGCTAATAGAGTATTGTTCAAGAACTGAGTTTTTATTGGTTTTTATGAAGCCAAATTCGTATTTTAAAATAGCTAATAGAGTATTGTGGCATAGAATATGGATTTGGGATTTTATCTTCGTATTTTAAAATAGCTAATAGAGTATTGTGGCATAGAATATGGATTTGGGATTTTATCTGTTTTAAAATCTCACCAACGTTTTCTGTTAACAGATCTAGATCTGAAAATACCTAGGAAAGGAGTAAAAAACCTAGTTTTTATTATTAACGATGAATAAATCATGTTTATACATTTATGGAATCTTGGTGGCAAAGTTTTAAAGATTTATTTTCGCGATTTTACTGATTCATGACACCTCTACAAGTTAGATTTTGTTTAACAAAAATTTTGTTTCAGGTTTCAAGCTGACAGAAACTCAGATATGGGTTTCTGTCCGCTTGGCGGTCGACCAGAGCGGTCGACCGCTGAGCTCGTTTTAGGGCTTCGGTCGACCGCCAAGTTTGTTCGGTCGACAGCGCCAGTGAGCAGACGTTTATCCGGTCCGACCGCGACGTCTAGTCGGTCGACCGAGATGCCTAGCGGTCGACGCGCCAGGCTCGTGCCAGAGTTCGCTCGACCGGATCGGTCGACCGTAGTACTCTCTGTTTGTATTTTCGCCTATTTTGTACATTTTTGAATATTTGTTGCAGGTTCGAGTGATTTCTTGGACTATCTGACATCTGGTATTTGGTCTTACTATGTACCCAGTCATGATAGAAGACCTGAGGGTACCAATTATGGATATATACACTGTTTTGACTGTGAATTGATATAGGTAGATTTCACTATGTATCCCAGTGATATGTTCACCATTTCACAGTCCTCGTGTTGGACTAAAATCCACAGTCCTCGTGTTGGACAAGCATTACCTTTTAGTCCTCGTGTTGGACACCCTTCCCACTTAGTCCTCGTGTTGGACATGCATTGCTATTTAATCCTCGTGTTGGATATACATTACCATCCGGTCCATGCGTTGGACAACGGTCACATCCGGTCCAAGCGTTGGACAACGGTCACATTCGGTCCATGCGTTGGACAACGGTCACATCTGGTCCATGCGTTAGACAACGGTTATTTTTAGTTCATGAGTTGGACGTTTACTTCATGCAGTCTATGGGTTGGACGTTTAATTTATATAGTCTATGTTTTGGACACTTAATCGTTTTCTGACATGTCACTCATGTGAGTTTGACATGACACTTATGTAGATTTTGACATGATATTCATGTAAGTAATAACATGATACTCATGTGGGCTATGTCACAACACTGTTTTCATGCTCTGGTGTTCGTCGTATTTCTTTTATTATTATTACTGCACTAGAACCTTGGGTTTGGTATTTAGGAGTTTACAATTTGAGATGTAAGGTATATACATGAGGGTTTCCTTGTTTGGATTATTTCGCTCGACGTACCTATGCTCGTGTTGTAAATTTCTAAATACTAAAACCCTCTTTAGTAAGATCAATGATTTTTGATCTCTTATATATTAACTGTATTTTTCTTATACAACGAGCCCTGTTCCCTTGGGGTTGGTTGTGATGTTACTCGCTAGCGCTTTGACGCTCGTTGTCCCTCCCCCTTTCAGGTAACGAGCCAGGAGCCCGGAGAGTCGTAGACTGATGGCGATGCATTTTAGCTTCAGCTGTCTCTTTAGTTATATTTTCTTTTGGAGTTCCACAGTAGATTTTTTTTTTATTTAGACATTTGAGAGTCTTGTTCTAGAAGTTGTAAAGGTTGTGTGCCTTATTTCTTTTTCGTCAGATATTTGTATTTGAGACTTGTTGAGCATTCCAGTTTATCTACTCAGATCTTGGCTATGTATTTTTGTATGTGGGATGATGAGATATTTATGTGACTGTTATTATTCCATTAGTATATCATGTATTATCTTTTACCTGTTTTGTACCTACACCAGTTGTTGACTCTACTAGATAGATTTTAATTGTGATGGTAAAACATGTTATTGCACGGCGTGGTGCATGGCAGGTTTGACATTCTTGGTTTCACCTTGGACTGTAGCCTTGTGTGAACCCAGGGGCGTCACAATATATAACTGCAAACCCGAATCAAAACAGCTCAAACCTGAAACATGAAACCTAGTCAGACTGAAAAAATAGTCTTTGGTATTTTGGCTATAACTTTCACGTTAAATCTCGGAATGAGGTAATTTAAGTTGCATTTGAAATATATTGAAGATACCTACAACTTTTATTTTTTTTATTTTTTTAGAGTCGAGTTGTATCAATGTGTAATACAGATATACTCTTAACTGGTTATTTTTCTAAATTTCTTCTTTATGCATGTTTAACCTTTGTATACTCTCATATATACTCTTAATTAATCTCAAATCAATTGTTAGCATAATCATTCA
Source organism: Asparagus officinalis (assembly GCF_001876935.1). Lineage (NCBI taxonomy): Eukaryota > Viridiplantae > Streptophyta > Magnoliopsida > Asparagales > Asparagaceae > Asparagus > Asparagus officinalis. The sequence continues at coordinate 20,020,207 of NC_033798.1, read as the reverse complement.
TTCATAAATGATATTCATCATAATTAGAGCTTATTTATTAATATAATTCATATTGTTTTTTAAAATTCACGGGGTTTTACACTTAATTAAGAGTAACTTTCCTCTTTAAATTGAGATTATTGCAAAATTTCACACTTTATAGCCATCACTCTACCCCTTCTTTTGGGTCTTTTATATTGAAATTGATACTGATTACAATAAAAATATTACAATAAAATAAAGAAAAAAATTGTATTTCCTAGGGTTCTTTTTTATGTGCTAATAGAGTGTCGATCTTACACTTTGTTGACAATCCGACTAAGATAATGGGTCTTTTCGCTGTTTATCTCTAATTTGGTTGCTCGGAAGATAACTCAGTCTTTCTTAGAACCAAAAGTAAAAGAAAATCAAAACTGTGTAGTCTAGTGATCTCTCCTTGTGTGTCAAATGAGCAATCTCCTCCTCCTCTTATAGGATGAGAGAGAGTAAATGGCCTTTAATTGCGGGTTAAGTAGCCATTAAGATATGAGATAGTGGGGGCGCAATTATTCCCTTAAAAATAGGTATCAAACGTCAGATTAGCAAAGTTCACTAATTCGGTGAAGCTCGCTGAAGACGTTTGGGTGAGGTTCACTTGGACTTGGGGTGCCTTCTTCGGAATCGTGGATGACGTGGCCTATATGAATAGCAGTTAGCAAATTTCACTGATTAATTAATTGATGAAATTTTCTGGTGAGTTTGTTTTAGCACAAAACTCAATTCACAACTTGGTCGACTTTAGGACAACTTTTGACTCGGCCCATAGTGTAATTTGGGAGTCGACATGCTCTTGACTTGGTCGAGTCAGGTCGAGATAAGCCATGTGGTGAAGCTCGTATGCTCAATTAAGCGGGCTTTGCTATAACTTGTTATGAACTTGAGTGTGGGCCCATTTGAGGTGTTCTAGACCATGGGCGTTAGCTTCTTGGGTCCAAGACGAATCCTTGGCTTGGACAAGATATATTTTAACTATCTACAAGACCCCCAAGTTTTTGTGATCCTATATCCAGACTTGTAATAGAGAGTGAAATACGTAAGGTAATTGCCAGAGGTGTACTATTGAACGTAGCTTTGGTTGTCTTTCTTAGGCTGTTATATATCCATTTGACTACTTGGTTGCTAGAGGCATACTACTGAACATGGCTTCTTTGACTCTAAGGGTTCAATAACGTTTATACTCATCCCATTCTGTGTTGGAACGATGTTCGCCCACTCTATTGTTGGGCTAAAGTTGAGAAATCATCGAAGTTTAGCTGATTCTGGTATCAGTGTCATTCGCCTTACTCTGGGTCGTGTGGGCAACGTTCGTCAATTACTGACATTCGCTAATTAGTGAAGGTCGTTGGGATTACGCCTTTAGATCTATGCCATGATCTGTGGCTGAGATCTCTTGATTGAAGATTCATGAGATCTATTATGGATTTGATCGAGTTTTAGGCTAAGATTTAGTCTCTTTGTCTGGTCTAATTAAATCTTAAAAGATGTGATTTTAATGGAAGTTTGGATTTGCAGAAGGCTATTTTCTTCCAAATTCTTCATCTTCATCTCCTCTATGTCTAAGTTGATGCTAGTTGATGCTAGTTGACACTATGAGCTGGATGCGAGAGAGAAACTCATCAAGGGGTACAGGTCGCACGGCACCAAATAAACAGCTTCAACCGAGAATCTCTAGGGCGAGGTGGCCAAGCTCAAGAAGGAAGTCGGCAGTCTCTAGTAAGGGATCAATGAGGAGGACGACCACATTTCCTTCTTAGAGGAAGAGGTCGAGTCCAAGAGGCATCCCAAGGTGGCAGCTCAGGAGAATGCTCGGTCGGATCGTCTCTGAGCCGAGCACTTGAAGCTGGACCTTGAGATGGAGCGGTCGGCCCACCGGTCATCCAGAGCAATCATCAAGGACTTGGAGGATTAGGTCGCTTGCTTGGACTCAGAGCAGTACAAGGCAAAGGTGGTTGATGACTGGCTCTAATGTCCCCTAGGGAAAACCAAAGTGGCATTGGCTTGCAAGGATGATGTCGACTACCTGGCCTCGTTGCTTCCTCGCGCCTCTCGACCAACACCGAACCGCCTCTATCCTCCTCAAGTTTCTTGCTGCTACGACATCTTAAAGGAGATTGAGGTGAGTGGAGGAGGGCTGGAGCTGGCCTTGGATGACGGGGACGATGATGAGTCAAGAGACAACCCCGGAGAAGTCCCTCATGCTTCCTCTTCTGCCGCTCCTGATACTGCCGTCCTAAAAGTGGATCTTCTTGAAGGAGATTGAGGCGAGTGGAGAGGACTGGAGCTGACCTTGGATAATAGGGATGATGATGAGTCAGGAGATGATCCTAAAGAAGTCCCTCCTGCTTCCTCTTCTGTTGCTCCTTTTTCTACCGTCCTAAAAGCGGATCTTCCAAATTCTTCATTTTCATAATGTCAACTAGCTTCATTATTGTTCAGCTTGGCCTACAGAGCCGCAATCTTTCTCTCCCCCTCCTCCCTAGCTGACTTCTCCCTGGCAAAGGCCATCTCCAACTCAAGGGGGACTAATGTATGTGAGAGAGTCAGTTAAACAACTCCTCCTCAAGCAAAGCCCCCCACACTAAGTAACCTTTGAGGGCTAAGTGCAAGCTAAGGCTCGACATCTCTCGCAGGAACCCCTCATCCTTTAGGAGGGTGAACTCTGGAACATCCCTTTGTCAAAACCGAGCACTCTTTGTCAAAAGGTTCCTCTGGGATGAACCTGATGCCCTCTGGAACATCCCTCCTTGGCGAGTAGTAACAAGGCGGCACGCCCATCAGCATGGCCTTAGCCTTCTCCCAAACTTGAGGGTTAAGCTTAGAGACCCAATGGAAGAAGGGACAATAGGGGCTACCCTCTCGCGCCTTACTAGCATCGCCCGCTGAGGACTCCTCAGGAGGCTGGGGGGCCTACTTCCTCTCCAGT
>NC_033798.1:20016610-20017167 GCF_001876935.1 Asparagus officinalis | reverse complement strand
TGGTCTAGAGGGATCAAACGTTGTCAATGATGATGACCTCACTCTGTTGGGTAGGCGGGATAACTGGTTGTTGTGCTTTTGTTGAGTCGACCCGTACCGCCTCAGTCGACCCACTAGGCCCTTGGCTCTCATCCAATCTCCTCTTCTTTTTCCTCCTCTCGTTTTTGGCCATGGCACGCGACCCTGCCAATCTGGTGGCTATCTCTGCCACATGCGATCTTAAGCCGCCCACTTCCTCAGGGGATAGATTCCTCCTTAACCTCTTTTGGGGCCTTGTGCATGAGCCCAACTCCTATCCCTCGAATTCCTCTGAGGGTTTTTTTCTAGAGGGAGAGCCAATAGGCTCGCTCGCACTTTGTCGGCCTCAGAAGGGGGGACCCTTGATATGTTGGCCACCCAAAGGGATGCTGTCTTGAAGAGATTATGTCTCTCCTGATACCCGGTGTAAGATTGGATCTTCTCGAGCTGTCACCTCTCCTCAGCAGTAAGGATGCATGACCTCAATGCATCCATGTTGACTTCTGACCAGTTGGGGCAAGATAGGACGTCATCGGCCC
>NC_033798.1:20003157-20016569 GCF_001876935.1 Asparagus officinalis | reverse complement strand
GTCTGACATTAGTTTATAGCTACCAATGTACTGGAGGAAGTAGCGGGGATCCTTCTTTATCAACTTGACGCTGACAAGGTTCCCCAACAATTGCAAGCTCAAAAAAATGCTGACCCAATGGCAAATCACCACGAAGCCCACCAGAACTCCATTCGCATTGGGCATGAACTGAGAGGGGGACACCCCCAAAGTAATGTACACATCCTTGTTCGCGGTGAAAATTGTAGCTTTCATTGAAGTCATTGTGATCTCAAAATAACAACTTTTTGTGGTTACAAAAGATCCGGTCTTTTTTAGATCCGGTTACAACGAAATCAAAGAAAATAAGAAAAATTACAACTTTCTCCTTGTGAACAAATCGCGAGCTCCTGTTTTGCGGACCTGCCCGGTCTGCTCGCTGTGGTTCTTTGCCCCCGGGGGTTCCCTAACGCCGTGGTCGGTTAATCCGTGGCACCACGCTGTTCGATCTGATCCGCGTCCGGATCTACGACCGAGTTGACGCGGTATTATTCCACGAAGCGGAAGAATCAGCCGGAATGGATTAGGTCACTAAGGCAAATAATCGCTCGGATCTCGGGATCTAAGACCAAAGCTGTAGATCGGAGTGTGATCTCGTGTAAGATCTCAGAGTCTGTTCTTCCCCTCTCTCGAACTCCTATCTTTTGTGACGCTGGGGATGCTCGCGAGATCTTAGATCTGGATGTCCAAGTCTCAAGTCTGTTTCAAAACTCTAAGCTCAATCTTCAATGCCGGCCCAAGGAAAGTTTCGGCTCCAAAAAGTCAACCCCTGAAAATGAACCAAAAGAGGGCGTCTTATTTATAGAGACTACGCCTCACTGTCCCTTTGGGCACAGCTGCGCGCGCGCCACCTGGTTGAGGAGGCTCGGCTCTTGGCGCTGGCCACCTCAAGGTGGGTGCTCGCGCACGATGTCCACCCTCAGGCCGTGGCTTCGCCACCGAAGTCACCTCAGGGTGGCTCGGCCTTGGCCGATAGCCACTTGAGGTGCCTCGCCGCCACCGAGCCACCTCAGGGTGGCTCGGCTTTGGCCGAGCCACCTTGAGGCGGCTCGGTTTTGGCCGAGCCCCTCTGGGTTTGGGTTTCTGCTGTTTTCCGCCTTTGGGTTCTGTCCGTGATTCGGTTAATCCAGACTCTGATTCGTTGATCTGATTTGGCAGTAAATCGATTCCTGATTTGGTAGTAAATCCGCTTCTAAGTTCGAGTCTAAAACTGATCTTGATTCGATCGTGATTCGTCCGAGTTTGTCCTTGGTTGGATCACTCGTTGACTCTTCAACACTTGGCTTGATTCCGAACGCGAATGGATTTATTCCGTTGCTTGCGTGCGATTCGTCGCCTCGTTGGTTCGTCGGTTCGTGCCGAGCTGTGCTAAGGGACCTATAAGCAATTTTATATGCCTACAGATACCCCCTCCAAAGTATTTCAGTCTCGTTCTTTTATAGAAGAGTCTGGAATACTTTGGATATGATTGTCCCAACCTTCAGTCGGTGTAACGGGACCTTGGAATGACTTCTGTTCTTGATTCCTTCAATTCTTCAGGCTATTCGGTGCTTTGTCGAATGTCCGTAAGAGTTCCGGTACTGCATTTATTGTCTGACCGTTGTCAGAATTTTAAACTTGAAGTCGATTCCTGATTTGCTAATCTTTAGCTGACCATCGATTGGCGTCGAGTCTTTATCTGCAACGCGTTGTCCGGCGTCGTGTTATTGAGTTATCCTTAAGAATAAAAACATTCTCCAGGAACTTCTCAACGAAAATTAGGGAACAGTTTATACCCATATATCTTATTGGAGTATTTTCTGTGCCCAAATGAACTGAACCGGTCTGACAATGATCCAAAAAAGGCAGTAATTAGGCTTAAAAAATCCTCCGACTCTTCTGATCATATGGGAGAGGAGTGAATAAATGATGGGCTTAATCGTCGGTCAATTTGAAGTCGTTTCGACACTCGGTTCAGCTTCAATTTAGATTCTGGTTCAAAACCGGTCCGGTCTGGTTTGGTTCGGTCTGGTTCAAGGCCGGTTCACCCTTTAAAAGGGGTCTTTTTTCTTTTCTTTTCCCTCACCTAGGGCCGGCCACCTCTCTCTCCTCTTTTTTGAATTTCTCTTCCCTCGAGCATCCGTTCTCCCTCAAAACTTGATATCCGTCTTAGATCTAGCATTCCTTTGGATCTTTGACTGAGAAATCCCTCGAAACTTCCATTTTTAGAATTTCTCTCAGGCCCCTCGAGCGCGTGGTTCGAGCACTTTTCAAGATCTAATTTTTATTGGATCTTCGAGCTTTCCCTCAGGTATATCTTCCATAATTTTAGCATATTTTTATGCTTAGTTTAGTTTATGAACTTGTGGGATTGCATGCGAGGGTTAGGATTATGATTTGGCGCCTCGAGCTTATCTTTCAGGGGGTAGAATTGCAATAAAAAGAGGATTTTTTCTAGATCTGACCTCTTGATTTATTTTGTAGGTCATTATGTCGCGAGTCTCGAGAGGTCGTTCCCCTGCTGCATCGGCTGATGGCGTGCTTCCTTCATATGCTGGTGAGCTATTTTTTGCATATTCAAAATTTTACGAATTAGCCCTCTTTTTTCTGAAAATTTGCAAATTGGTCCTTTTACCCCACGTTGTTCTCCTTGGTGAGGCAATCGGGAAGAGCCTTGATTCTCCTTGGTGAGGATCGACGCTTTAAAGATAGGTTTTGCTTGGCCAAAACCATATCTCAAAATAAAGGGGGTGTTTTGACGCTGCATTGTGTTTTATAAGGCAGGGATATATTGTCGGTATGCCCTATCTTATAAATGCACAATGTGGCCAAATCGTCTCACCCTTTGTAAGGTAATGACTCTATCTTACCGATTTGTAAGATGAGTTCAATTTCCTTTTATACCTGAAATTAACAAACACTTAATTGCTTGTTTTCAGTGGAGTATCCTTCCGGAGCCTTTTCATCGCATGCGGTGAATGGACGTCGTGACGAATATTATTCGACGTCTGATGATTTTTCGCCGATTCCACTTGCTTCCCAGTTTGTTCCGGGCACGTCGACAGAGGTTGCCCAAGTGGTGAAGGAAGGTGGACATCGAGCCCTTCGTCAGCTGATTACAGATGCGCCCCTCGTGAAGGATGCTAGTTCTGTTCAGTCTCTCAGGAAGACTGATTTCTTGTTTGGCGATTCTGTCAGAGATCCCGATGCAGCATTTATTGACGCCGAGCAGTGGCTTCATAAGACTGGCAATGGCTTCTTCTATTTACCGAAGATTCCTCGGCACCGTTCCTTGACTGAGCTCAGGCGTCAGGCTGTGAAACGGGAGATGTCGTGGCGCTTGACAGAGGAGCATGAGAGCGTTCACTGCGGCTACATTACTCATCAGGCAGTTCCTGGTTCGAGCAGGAATCATATTGTTGGACTGCGTCCTGGAGTACTGGGACTAGATGCACCGCCCCGTAACGAATTCCTTGCCTCTGCTTCTACTTTGAGGAATCGCCTCGCTAACTTAGGACGGGAGATGCCTGCGCCGCGCCACAGATTCTATGGTTGGGTCCATTCTTTGGACAGGTTTTGGTGGGCTCGTATGACGAAGTACGTCTTGAGTCGATGGAGCGAGGAGTTGCATGCTTGCGGTCTTTATGCAGCCATTCGTGCCACCATGCATGGTTTACCCGTTAGTGCGAAGCATTTCTTTGCCTTATGCGAGCTTTATAATCCGGATTCGAACACCTTTCTGACTAGGCACGGAGAGTTGGGTTTGGCTCTTCATGAGATGCATAAGATTTCTGGTTTGCCCATGGGTCAGATGTTATACCAGGAGTATTTTCCTTCCAACCATGAACTGAGTCAGCTGAAGGATCGCATGCCCGACCGTTACGAGACCTTATGGGACCTCACTTGTCACTATCACATTGCTTTGGCGCAGTCTAAGCCCCTAGCGAAGAGGACCAAATCAAATGTGAGCCTGAAGCAGTTCGCATCATATTTGTTCAGGAATCTGGAGAGTCATTCTGGCAACACTATTTGTGAACTGGCACCGCTGACTCCTTCAGAGGTTAATGAGCTGCTGAAGAAGACTAACGCCCAATCCTATACCATTAGCAGTTCCGAGAGCGGCTTTCCTGCAGGGACTAAATTCAGATCGTTCTTATATCATGCGACCGCACCGATTCGTCCGTAGTTAAAGAAATGCGTGGTCCCGTATCAGTCCGGTGACGCTCTGCCACTGGAAGTGCTCTACCCTGCGGTTCAACTTTCCTACAGAAAGGAACTTTCACTTCTTCCGGTGATGATGGCTAACATTCATCGATTGCTTCGACAGATTTCCGGTGCTTTTACACGGAAGGAGAGTGAATCGCCGACTCAGATTCCTACTACTAAGGTGGAGCTTCCGTATGTTTATTTGATGGCTTGGTTCGTCCTTCATCGTTCCGATGTGATGTCGGTACCGAATGCCATAGACCAGTCTGTCCCCTTTCTACAGTTGCTTGAGAATGGTGAGTGGGAGGGCCGAGGATTCCCCGATATCAGGCGTCATACAGGTCCACAAGTGCTGGGCATTCTCCACTTGCTTTCCGCAGTTCTCCAGCTGGTATGGCGAATGTTTGATTGATGAGGAGAAACCGAGGGAGTATCGCACTTATTTAGATATCAGCTGCTTTAATTGGCTAGTAAACATCAGGTCGGGCTACCTGACTTTCCGGGTGGGGAATCAGTGTTTTATAGAGCCATATCTACCCTGCCGATTCGCTCGCCAGTTTGGTTATGACCAGCTTTATGTCGGGAACCCGCGCCAGCAGCTTCGGGCTCATGGAGGTTTGGTGGACGGTCTTCGTGCATGGTTGTGGACTGTGACAGGCTGCACTGGTGCTAGGTTCAGTCTCCCGGGTACTGAGCGACAGTTGAACCTCACTTTCTTGAGCTGCAGGTGGTGGTTAGCAGCTAATAAGACTATCCCTGTGAAGCCTATTGAAGAGTTGGTGGCCGAAGAAGCCTCTCAGATTGATTCTCATGTGATCCGGGACGGTGCTCGGTCACAGAGGGCGCGGGGCAAGACCCGCCGACTTGATGCAGAAGGTCATAGGGCCTTTAGTTCTGCTGGTGCCTTCGCCATTGCACGACAGCCCCTCGGTCGACGGGCCTCATCGGGCTCGTCGACCCGGGGCCCACCTTCTGCAAGTTCGCGTGCAATCTCAGGTGTGTTTGGGATACGCTTACCACAGGCGCGTCAGATTGAAGTATTTGAGGTCATTATGCGTACGGCATATGTAGAGGTGATGCCTGCAAGAACTAATGGTTGCAATTCTTGTTTTCGTTAAGAAATTTCTACCTTCAATGTCGTTAAATAGTTTTTTTTTTCCTTTTTTTATTGGGAATCAGATGTTGCATCTCGCAATAATGTTTCAGGGGTTCAGATATGCTAGGTTCATTCATATATATATACTGGGTATCTCAAATATTTTCCCCTAATGTTGCCATGTGTCCGATACGAACGTTGATTTTCAGAAAGAAATTATAAAAACTGGATGTAAAGAGAAGTAATATTTTTCTCAAAATAAGAAGAAATAATCCGTATCCACTGCACTACTCGGATTACACGCATGCTGGCTGCTAAGTAAATAAAATGCGAGGGTGACCAGTAAGTCACTGAATTATTAATGTTAACTCTGCTGTCAAATCAAGAATGAGTGCAATACAATGGTGCATGATGAGGAGTGTTAGATTTAGATTGCATCACAATTGCCCACTAGATAACTAATAGTTAGGATTAAAAGCAATAGTCTCTCTCTGCTACATTTTTTTTAGTGGAGAAGATCCAAATTCCTTATTTTTATCTTATCAACTTATCAAGCCATCTGATATCTACCAAATTAACCAATTAGACTACAGAGCTTTTACCGGTAAAGTTTTAGCTCCATACTAAATGAAGTTAATGTGTTGGATTACGGAACATCTCAGATTTAAAATCAGTTATAACCTTGTCATTACCGTCCGTATGTACAATGAAAGTGAAGTTAAATAAAGATCGACTTAAATAAAATCAGCTATATTTCTCTTCATTGTATGATACAATTTGTATGTCTTTACTAGGACAAATTTTCAAAACCGACTCATTTGAACTTAATCTCAAAAAAGGACCTCATTCAAACAAAATTGCAAAAACCGACCTGATTTTAATTTTTTTTGAACTATGAAACTTCACGGGAGTTGAACTCCCGTGAAATTTTAGCAGATCTACTAAACTTCATGGGAGTTCAACTCCTGAACTCCCGTGAAGTTTCAGATTTTTTTTTCTTCAAAAACCGACCTGGTTTCGGCGGAGCACAGGATGGAGCGTGAAGCGAGTCGGAAGAACGAAGAATCAAAGATTTTAATTCTCAGCCTGATGAGTCGACTGACGGGTTGATGAGTCGACTTAAGAAAACACCTCCAGATAGCAAAATGCTTCTGCTGAGTCGACTCATGAAAATCATGAGTCGACTCATGCAGGCCAGCACAGTTTGTGCATATTTTGAGTCGACCATGAGTCGACTGGTGATCATGAGTCGACTCATCTCAGTCATGAGTTGACTCATCGAGGTTTCCTGGGCAGACTTGGTTTCTATTTTGAAGGAATTCTAGTTTGGTTTGATTTTGGTTATTTACCAGATTGCCACCACGTTGTAAACCCTATAAATAGGGACTGTTAGAGTTCTAAACAGGGAGGGAAAAAAGGTCAAGATGTAGATCTAAAGGGTTTTAGGTCTAAGTGAGATCCTGATCAAAAGGATTAGGGTTTAGATTGTGAGGATCTATGAGATCTTAGATCAGAGAGAGATTCTAATCGTTGTATTAGGGTTTAGAGAGGATTGAGAGGTTGTTCTCGATTCTAGTGAGATTGTGAGGGAGAGATTGTAATCTTTTGTTCTTCATAATCTAGAGAAGATATTTTCCTTCGCCATACTGAATTGTCTTGTGTTTCTGTCATCCTCTTCTCAACCCACCTTTTGGTAATTCCGTGACCAAAGGGTGCTCGCATGGCGTCTCGTATCACCGTAATCTTAACGATCAATGCATAACCTTTACAACCAACCATTATCCTTAACAACGAATATTCTAAAAATACGAAAAGAATAAAAAACAAAAATAATAAAATAATAATCCTCTTTAATCATTTCAATATCATCAAAGTAACATCATGATAGAGAGAGAGAGAGAGAGGATTCATAACCTTAACAATTGACCCTTAACATTAACAATTAACTCGTAACCTTAACAATTAACCTGTAAGTTTAACAATCTCCCAATACAAACAATAAAAATAATAAAAAACGAAAATAGTAAAATAATCTTCATCAATTATTTTAACTATCATCTCAGTATATCATGATAAAGAGAGAGAGAGAGAAAACGAAAATAATAAAATAATCCTCATCATATTTTAATAAAAGAAGAAAGAGAGAGAAGAGTATTATGGTCTTCACATATTTTAATCTCTTGGGTTTTGTGTTTTGGGGGCTCAGAGAACAGAATCTTTATTTTTTGGGGTAAAACACCCATTGACAAAGTCTTAGGGGTGGGAAGCACTTTTTCTTAGCTTTTGGGGCTGGAAGCATTTTTCCCAATAAATACAAACTGAACAAACCGGTCCATTTTCATTGTCCTTCTTAGTTTTTCCAATGCATGAGATTGTATGATGCGGTGATATTTCATGTAGTCATATTAAAAAAACAAGACGAATTCAAATGCGCACCTTAAATTGTTGGGAAAAATGTGTTCAGGCCCTAAAAACAGAAACTTTATTTGCTGCAGCCCCTCCTAGTTTCCCCCATGTGGTTCAGCCCCTTGAAGTGTGACATTTTGTGCTACAGCCCCTTTTTAACAATTATTACATCCCAGCTAAGCTAAAATCCTCAAAATAACCTTATCCCCTCTCCTCAATCCTTCAAACCCAGTTCTCTCTCTCTCTCTCTCTCTCTCCATGTCATCCCAGCTGTTTACGCTGCCTGGCTTGAGGCGGCGATACCAATCGAAGGCGGCTCCGCGAAGAGTGCCGACGAATGACCGCACCATCAGAGGCTCATTACCAGAGATCACCCCCAAATGCGATTTGAAGTAAATCAAATGCTGGGTAGGTGAACCCATCCCATTAAACGGCGTGAAGTTAATTAGATTAAACTTCGCCGGATATGGGATCGATTCCCATTCTCTTGGGTATGGGCAAGGAATGCCTGTTTTCTTCGTCTCTTGAGCGGAAATTAGTGTGTTGATTTTGCTCTCGAGGTTCTTGATCTTCAGGTTTTCGCCGGTGTTTTCGCCAGCATTCTCATTACCACCCCCTGCGTTGACGGGAGGATCATTGGTGTTACGAGCATTTGTATCCTCATCTTCCACATTAATCGGGTTACGATGATTCTGCTCGCCTTGTTGGTTCGCCAATGCTTGGATCTGTTGGTCATGCATTTCTCTCATCTGCTGCATGGCCATCTCCATCTCAAATTTGAAACTTTCTTTCTGCTTAGCCAAAGCGTCTTCAAGCATCTTGGCCATCTGCTCCGCACTTATCATCAGGGCCTCGCGGGGTTGTCCCTCGCTGGATACTGTATTATCTGATGCGACCGCGGAGCCGGCATCAGATTCTTCATCTTCTGAAGGGCGTCTTGTCCGAACCCTACCATAGGTTGCTCATTCGATGGTTCCGGACTGCAGACGGGTTCTAGGTCGGGAGGCTCTCAGAATCGACTCGAAATCATCCTGTGCCGATGTCCCCTTGCTGGTCATGTTGGTGGTGACCCTCGGAAATTCTCCGTCTTCAATCATCCTTCTTCTTCGTTGAAAACGCCTAGGCCTGGGTTTTGGCGTCTCCGCACTGAGTCTTTCAAAAACTGAAACTCTTTCGGGGACCGCCTTGATGCAGTTGCATTCAGACAATACCGCCCGAATGAGTTTGGAACAGGGGCATTGAGTTTTCTGTTCTCGGGGACTCCTCTTCCTGGTTCTATTCGTACCCCCAGCACGATAGTACAACTCGTCATTTTGACAGTCGGAGTAACCTATCGTGTGCGGGCACGACTTCTCAGGTATAACACTATCACTATCAGATGATAATGTTTCCATCTGAGGTTGGATCGCCTTCTTTGGGCTTTCAAAAGTTACACGCCTCGAAACGTGCCTTTGTGGGCGCGAGTCTTCAGTGTGCTCTTGGACTTCGATGCGCAAATTGGTGCGCGCAGTTGCCTTGAGCTCTTTGTCATACTGGAAGTGTCGATGCGCAAATTGGTGCGCGCAGTTGCCTTAAGCTCTTTGTCATACTGGAGGTGACGGCGACCTCCAACGTGTTGAGTCGTTCTGGGCTTCTTCATTGGGCCCAAACGCTCGTGAACTGGAACTTTGCCTCTCTCGTCGGGAACTGGACCGAGGTGCTCCAAAACTGGCTTCCTCCTTCGGGATGATTCTGCATGATCTCCCGGAGTAGCCATAGGAATTAACGGCGACTTTGGTTGATGCGCCGGAGTTTGACCTTGCTTAGAAGGCTGCGATGGTTGCTTTTTGGCCTGAGTCGCCACTTCAGACTTTGGCTTCCAGACTTGGCGGGTTGGTGGTGGCTTCTTCGTCACCTCCTTTTGCAGTCTTCTACGGGCTTCCTGGACTTTAGCCCGTGCCTGTGCTGACATCGCGCGGCGCTTGCGGATACGCTCCTCAAGCGTCGAACGGTTCCGTTTGACGCGGACCCATTCGTTCTTTGGCGGCTTGGAGGAGTCGCCGTTCATTAGTGGTTGAGGCTGTTTGCCTCTTCTGCTCTTCAGATCCGCGTTGTAGCGGAATCCGTCTGTAGACTCCATCGCCTTGGCGAGTTGCCGCGCAAGGCGTTGACGATACCTCTGGCGGGCTCTCTTTGAGAGAGTCACAACGCCTTCAACAGTGGAGACGTTGGCGGGAGTTAGGTTGACCTGGTTGGAGGTCGGCAGAACTTCACCCGACGCGACTTTGGCGTCAGCTGGGGTGAGAGCTTCGTTGGCTTTCCGAGCTTCTTCGAACCAACGAACTTTTCTCCTGGAGGAGAACTTCTTGGACTTGCGGGGGGAGGTAGATCCGGACGAGGACACGTACTCCTCGAACTTGGCTTGGTCGAACTCATACTCGACCTCCACCTCGACCGGGATCGGAATCCGCGGCTCTGACGTGACGGTCTCGGCAGCGAGACTGGTCGCCAGATTGTTCGCGGTGAAAATTGTAGCTTTCATTGAAGTCATTGTGATCTCAAAATAACAACATTTTGTGGTTATAAAAGATCCGGTCTTTTTTAGATCCGGTTACAACGAAATCAAAGAAAATAAGAAAAATTACAACTTTCTAACTTTGAACAAATCGCGAGCTCCTGTTTTGCGGTCGCTCGCTTTTGTGGGTTCTTTGCCAACGCCGGGGTTAATCCGTGGACCACCGCGCGATCTAGATCCGGTCAGATCTACACGAGTATGCGGGTATTATTCCACGAAGGGAATAATAGCCGGGAGGGATTAGTTCACTAAGGAAATAATCGCTCGGATCTCGGGATCTAAGACCAAGCTTAGATCCGGAGTGTGATCTCGTGTAGATCTCAGATCTGTTCTTCCCCTCTCTCGAAATCCTGCCTTTTATGACGTGGATGCTCGCCGAGGATCAGATCTGGATGTCCAAGTCTTCAAGTCTTCAAAACTCTAAGCTCGATCTTCAATCCGGCAGAGTTTCGGCTCTCAAAAGTCCAACCTTTGAAAATGAACAAAAGGGGGCCTATTTATAGGCTACCCTCACTGTGCCTTGGGCACAGTGCAGCCGGCCACCTCAAGGTGGCTCGGCCACCGAGCCACCTCAGGGTGGCTCGGCTTTGGCCGAGCCACCTTGAGGCGGCTCGGTTTTGGCCGAGCCCCTCTGGGTTTGGGTTTCTGCTGTTTTCCGCCTTTGGGTTCTGTCCGTGATTTGGTTGATCCAGACTCTGATTCGTTGATCTGATTTGGCAGTAAATCGATTCCTGATTTGGCAGTAAATCCGCTTCTAAGTTCGAGTCTGAAACTGATCTTGATTCGATCGTGATTCGTCCGAGTTTGTCCTTGGTTGGATCACTCGTTGACTCTTCAACACTTGGCTTGATTCCGAACGCGAATGGATTTATTCCGTTGCTTGCGTGCGATTCGTCGCCTCGTTGGTTCGTCGGTTCGTGCCGAGCTGTGCTAAGGGACCTATAAGCAATTTTATATGCCTACAATCCCTAATGAAGAGATGAAGTGGCAACCACAACACATACTCTAATTGAATAATATAGATCGATGACTTGTTCTGGCCGTGGTAGTACACTGGCTCGTCCTTACTCAGTGCTGATAGGGTAAAGGCCTTGGGAAGATCATAGAGCCTGTAGTACATCTCGAGCTCTCGGGTACAAATCTTCACGTGGATAAGCCAAAGAAGATTGATTTTCTCTTCATTGCGACCGACGGTTGAAGTTTGAGCATCCATGAGAGATCGTTAGGAGATTATAAAGGAGTTGCAGAAATTCAAGAGATAGACGCCAAGAATCTAGGGTAAGAGTTTGTAAAGAAGATCCCCCTTTTCCATCAATGAGATATATATAGCCCCCAAGGGAGACACGTGGGATAATCGAAATGGTCGGCTCAGTTCAAAATAAATAGACGAGTGCTCTCATGAAGTCCAAATGATCCACATGAAAATCGAAACACCACCCTATTTACTCCACATCTCTTCACTCGATAATCGAAGCGACAACAACCCCTAGCTTTTTATGACGTCATCACATAGTTTCAAATAGCGATACTTCACCTGCCCAATAAAGGTATATTGGAACTCACCAAATGATGCCTATTCAGCATAGAGTCGACTCTACCTAGACCCTATGAAGCTAACAACAGGCGTGCTCGGATGAATGTGTTAATTCTCCACAATGTGGCCGATCCTTCATGAAGTCGACTCATACTTCTAAGGCACTTACCCGAAGGGGATCAAGTACTCGTTTTTAGAAGTCGCCGACTCAGCCGGCTCTAAACCGAAACATAGGAAACTATTCACCAAATTCTAAAAAATGAGGTGACAACTGCTTGAGTTTGTGACACATTTTCCTGACAAGGGTCTAGCCCCATCGACTCAACAGTTGAGTTTATAAGCCCATAAGGGAGCCGATTCATCCCGTGAAATCCAAAACATGATTGCATAACGTAAATAAGTCACTTGAGGGCAAAATTTTATCTATTTATTCATTTATAATAGAGTATTTATAACTATATACCCAAAAGTACAGTGCAAAGATGCAAA
The DNA here is from genome assembly GCF_001876935.1 of Asparagus officinalis. Classification (NCBI taxonomy): domain Eukaryota; kingdom Viridiplantae; phylum Streptophyta; class Magnoliopsida; order Asparagales; family Asparagaceae; genus Asparagus; species Asparagus officinalis. Next base: position 20,004,287 of record NC_033798.1, on the reverse strand, counting down.
AATAAATCCTAAGAGAGCTAGGAAGGGCCCATCCCTACTGTTGGAGTCAAAGGCAAGGAGCCACTAGCGGAAATCGGTGGAGGAGTTAAGCATTCGCCTCCCTCATTGGTCCTCCCACCGAGGGCCCTGGGAGATTCATCATCAGAGTCCCCCTCGTCCTCGCTAAGATCGAGTCCTCCACCAAGTGCTTCCACTTCCACCAACTCATTCAAGCACTTAGCCACAATGGGAGGATAGTGGAATCGGTCCTCATCTCAGCTGGAAGCTGAGCCAAGAGGTAGTCATATCCTGCCTTGCAGGCTATCACCACTTTTGTTTTTCCGGTGATGCCCTGACGGTACTCCTTAATGACTCCCTCATGATAAGGCTCGAACTCGAGATAGGTACTACGGCTTTGGTCCATTACCAATGACTCCTCTAGGCAGGCAACGTCTCCCTAAAACTTGACAAGCACTGCATGCTCCTCCTCCAGCTGACCCCTCGCATGTAACGCTACTTGCTTCTCGGCTTCGGCATGTACCATGGCGCAATCCCTTTCCTACAGCGCCTCCTCCATCCTCCTAGTCTTCTCATTCCTCTCGCTAAGCTCTTACCTAAGTTTCTCAATCTCAAAATCTCCTGGAGTCGATAGCCTGTCTCCCATTCGGAGTCAGTCCCTTTGCTGGCCCTCAGAGCAATTACTTCTCCTAGGAGCTTCAGATAAGAAGTCCAGATATGCTTAATTCGATCGAATATCTCTTGCTCCGCCAACACCCCCCGAACCAAGTAACTCTGGAGACTTTGGTGGAGACAACATTGGGGACCCCTTTCAAGAATTCCTCGTCCTGGGGAAGCCAGAACTGCTCCGTTGCCCTTGTTTGAGTCAGACGAGATTTGAGGACTGATCCCCTTATGTCGAGATGATGAGTAGGCTGGTAGTGGTGCTTTGGGTCGAGCTCCTGATTGAATCGAGGGCTGACCCATGAAGACCCTATAAGGTATAGCCTCATCCTCTCCCATTCCTCTTCCCTAGCCTCAGTGACACGATGAGGATAAGGGAACTCCAACCCTACAGGAGGAGACATCTCCTCCATGACCGTCTCTTTCTCCAAACGGCGGGACAACTCAGTGCGGTCGATAGAAGTCCTCTC
>NC_033798.1:19995391-20003147 GCF_001876935.1 Asparagus officinalis | reverse complement strand
CCCTAACCTCTTGTCGAGGAGCCTCTGCCTCCTCTTCTGGGGCCAACTCATCCACTTGGATGATGTCGGTCTCAGTCACCTCATCCGTCATCTGAGGAACTTGCTCCTCGACCTTCCATAGTCTCCTCCTCTGCCTGTGGACTAGGGTGGCTGGAGGCTCCACCTCAGTTGTCTCGGCCTCCACTAGGGCTAAGTCTCGATAGTGACGCTTCTCTGGCCTTGCCGACGGCCCCTCCTGGGGATTGGTAAGAGGATCGGTCAGCGCCATTGTCACTTTCGCCGAGCCTAAGATCAGAGACGAATCCCTCTCTTGGTCCTTAGCAGTAGAAGTCACGACCGATATATTGACCACTCACAAGACCAAGTTGTCAAGTAGATGCTCCACCCTGTGAGACCCAACATACGCCTTGATTAGATCCAAAGTATCCCTCTCAACATCAGTCAAATCATTGGTCATTAGCATCTCCCTTCTTATCTCGGGCTAGTTTAAGTAGCCTAATTCCAAGTCTTCCCCCACGACCCAGACGAACTTCTCTTTCAGTCCTTGTTCGAGTCAGGGAGCCTAGTGATGATCTTGCACTTGCCTACCATTTAGAAGTGGAAATGGGGCTCGGTCTGATTCATCTTGACACTTACCAGTTTGCCCAACACTTTCAAAGATGGTTTTATCTCCAGCCAATGGCAGATCACCATGAACCCAACTAGGGTCGCAATGGTGTTTGGCTTCATCTGCGCCGGTGACACCCCTAAAGCCTTGAAGACTTGTTGAAGGAAAGGATAAAAAGGTAATCGCAAGCCGAACTCTAGGTGTCTCAGATACAACAGAGCTGCATTCGGTCCGTGATCATATACGGTCTTCGACCTCGTTAGCGCCATCAGTTGATACTCTCGGGGATGTCAAATCTCTCGTGGAGCATCCTCATCTGTGGTTGCGTCACTTTGGAGTGAAACTCCGCTAGCAAAGCTTGTCTATCAATGGGATCAGATACCATTTATGATTGGTAATTTATCACCAGAGAAGATGGACAAAAAATATTTATCGAGTCCTCAAAAGGAATTTCAAAGAGGAATAATCACCTCTCTTCTAGTCCCGACCTTATTTATAGGAAGCAAAATTCGCAACTGTTGGAATCTTAACGGTCAGATAGGAATTTAGCTAACGACTGAGATTAACTCTCAAAATCTGAAGCGGCATCTCCTAGATCGAGGCACAGCCCACCAACCTCAAAAATCCCACAATCAGGCACAAAAAGAGAAGGTGCAGCAATCAAAAGAATGTGTGATGATGTCAACCATGTTAAATCTGAAAAGACCTTTCAGTTTCCCCAATTAATGTACATTCACATCCATCCAAAGCTATTCTTATTTCACTCGGACCTGGCCCAGGCTGACCATTCGCCAAATTGTGATCTCTTGTCAACAACAGACAAGTATCTCACATTATGCCTAATCCAGTCCATCTAACACTCGCGACAACCAGAGTCTCGATTAGCCTACTCGCCGAGTCAACATCACGCTGGGTCAGCTCAAGAGGCGGTACTTATCGGTCCTCTCGTCAAAAATGACTCACCACAAGTCTACTAGACTAGTTGACTAGCCGACATCTCATGAGAGCCGTCTTGAAAGGCGATACATCTCAACACCCCTCAATACAAGACAAAAGGCAACTGTGACCTCGAGCCTCCCGCTAACAGCGCATCAACATCACATTAAATGTCTGACAAACACCATCATTTCTCCATCTCCAGCACTATTTATGACACATCGGATCACGCTAGCTTTGCACACCATCCATCCCATCTCATTAATGCTGAAGTGATGTTGTCCATTCCGCGACCACTCCACAGCCAACATTTATATAGTCGATGCTGACTCAGCCGTCAGTCCAGACTCGGTCGAAGAGACCAAAATTCCCTTCCTTCATTACCATAAAAGGAAAAACTATTCCCAACACGAGGGTAAGCGATTTCTCTATATTTTACTCCATTCCACTACACTTAAGAACTACTATAGTTCACCATTTTCCCCACTCAAGTACCCTACTAACTTGATTATCGGAGGAACAATAGGGGAATTAGACCTCGCCCTCTTACGAGTTGTTACACGTGCAGGGAAGAATAGCTCAACTCTAAACTAGATATTTGGAGAAGTTAGCGGTCCCCAATGGACCCAGTTCCTATCAATTTATCAGTGTGATTATATAACATCAACAACTATTTATTGTTAATTGTACTTAATGTGAATTAACCGTATAATTTTGACTTTCGGTTATTGTAATTTTAATACTTTTGGTTAACTACATAGTATATAGATAATAAATTATTTTACTTTTTCACGTGAAATTAAAAAAATATTTCACAACCGAGTTAAGTAAGAAAATAAAATAAATAAATAATAATATTTAAACCGTGCACGTTAAGTGGTGTATAGAAAACTCGGTTGGTATAGGTTCTAACCGCTCACTCTCAATGGTTGATAATCATCAGCCTCCCAAACTATGATTGCCGCCTATAATGATGGAGGGATGCGCACCACAATGAACATACCAACCTCTCTCTCTCCGTATATTAAGTAGTATATAATTAATATTATATAATATAATATATTAATAATATAATAATTACTAATATATATATAGAAAAATGTAGCTTGATACCAACACAAGTTTTTAATTGATTAAGGTATAAATTGTCCCTCATGAAATGGGAGCATATTCCCTGTTGGGAGTGATGTAACTGAAGAGTGAAAATACGCTCGGAGAGCTCTCTCTTCTCCCAACAAGTATGATAATATATATTAAATTATATAATAATATATAATATATATATATATATTATATAAATATATTATATATATAAATATTCATACTGAAAATGACTAGGATCAAAATGGGACCAAGGGAGGGACTGGAGGTGTCTCTCCTTAGCAAATAAGTGAAACACCACAAGCCCCTTGCCAATTTAGTCCCGTACAGACTAATGATAACATAGAAAATAATATAATATATATAATATAAGATATAATAAAATATTAAATAATATTATATTATAATATATAATAATAATATATATATATAAAAGTAATAATATAACAATATAATAATATAGTATCATACCAACTTTAAAAATACGAGTTCGGGAAAATCTTTCTATGGTCAATATTACACTTAGCTTTTTTTTAATATTACATTATTATCCTAATCTATTCTAATTATCCTATCTTTTTTGAATTGGTAACTAAATAATTGATTCTATTCATAATAAGACTTAACATGTTATTGGATAAAAGAGATACATTTTATATAATTCAAATCCATTACTTATTTCAGTTCATAGAGAAATCTAAAAAACAAATGCTACTCAGCACCTAAAAATTTTTGGACTTTGTAAAAAAAATATTCTCCAAGTTTTTCAAATTGTAAAAATGCCCCTACAAATTCAAAATTTTATTAAAGCATCTTGAAAATTACAAATTTACTTATTTCAATTTAGTGAGAAATCTACAAAACATACGCTAGCTAGAAACTAAAAGCTTTTAACTTTGGAGAAAATATCTTGTAAGTTTTAAAAATTATAAAAACACCCCTAAAATTAAAAATTTATAAAAAACACCTTAAAATTTTTAAACCTATAAACACACTAAAAACCTATAAATAATACAAACAACCCCCGAAAAATTATGGAATTTATAATACACACTAAACTTTTTATAAATTGCAAAATAAAATCCTTAAAATTGTAAAATTTACAAAAATCCTAATTATTTTTAGCCTAACAGTACATGGCAAATATAGGAATTACAAATATTTCCTACATAATTTGTAATTTATAGAAAATACCCTTAAAGTTTAAAAAATTACAAACAACCCTTTAAAATTCAAAATTTACAAAAAACACCCTAAGAATTTCAAATTCATTAGTAAATTGCAAGCATAGAAATTATAAATAGTCTATAAATAATTTACAATCTGTAGAAAAGACCTATAAGTTTAAAAAATTACAAAAAGCTCCTAAAATTCATAATTTACAAAAAAACAATGAAAATTTATAACCTCTAAACACTAAAATGAATATGCATAATTACTAACAACCCCTTGAAAATTACCCATATCTTTTTTGAAAAGAACATAACTAATTAAATCAATTAAATTTGAAATTTACAGAAAAAATACCCTTACAGTTTAATACATTGTAAATTACCCCTTCAAAGTTTAAAAATTTTTAATGATTTTTTTAATTCCTTGATTTATATATAATATTTAATAATTTGTGTATTTGCAAATTACCCAAATAGACACTCATAAAGATACCAAACATCCTCCTTGCCGTCATCTCCTCCAAATGATAATAGAAGAATATTATTGTTTTCTCCTTTCTCAACGTAATTCACGTTCTTTTCAATATGATTGTAATAACAATCAGAAGAGTAGTGGTCATACTTCTGTAGGCACTAAAAATTCCAAAACACAAATGAAGGTCGTACCTCATTGCAAAAATGACGAGGGTCGTTATCATGACAAATATCGTCTCGTCAGTGAAGATGAATCAAAGTACGAAGCTCGTCACTAAGGATAAAGCTACTACCAAAGTCCGAGCCTCGATACACAACTAGACTCAACCATTACAGACGAAGCTCATCATACAGTGAAGCTCGCTCTAACAGACGAACCTCGCTGCATATCGAGGCTCATCTCAGCAGACGAACCTCACCACACAGCGAGGCTCGTCATACCAAATGGAATTCGACTATAACGGTCTTGAAGACCCAGTTAGCCACATGGGCTAAATCTAAGTAGCCAATTACGCTCCTCAACCAAACGATCAGCATGTCGGTTACGTTCTAGAGGCCTATAAATAGTCATGAGCAACTATGAAGAAAGCCTGGAAGGGACACACGCACAAAAAAAAGAACGAACTCACACCTAAGCTCGAAGGTGTTCTTCTGAGATCCGAACTTCGGTTCTTGTGATCTAAGTAGCCATTAGGGGCGGCTCACTTTCTCCCTAAATTGGAGTGATCTTGTTCTTATCGTCAATGAGAAGTAAGCTCGACTCAAGCATCGAGTGGGGCATCTCATCGCTACACAGAATCCACGTTAAACGAAGGAGAAGTCAAATCAACCTTCTCCTCTTTTGTACTTGAAAAAGAGCGATTGTAAAGAGGTTCTTACCACACGTCTTCTTTGACTTTTAGAATGTGTAATCACTATAACACTATTCTAGCGTAGAAAGGACCTCACTCTAAATGGCTTCAAGCTAATGTTTTAGTTGAACTAAAGTATATACTATTGGTACTATGTGTATATATTTTTTAAGAAAATTATGATAATATTTTTTAAATAGAAGAGAATATTCTAACCTCTGATATTATAAAAACTAAATATAACCAATTGAGTGATTAGCAAAAGAGAACTTACATCAGAAAAGTGTGAATAATAAGATAAAGAGGAAGGATAATGACATTAATAGTACTACAAATAGCAAACTACAATATAAACTATAATATAAAGTTAACATATTTTATGGAGCCCAACTACTGGCTATAAATATCAAGGCTTCATATATATATATAATATTAATAATATATATATATATATATATATATATATATATATATATATTATATATATATTATTATATATATATATATATAATATAACCAATTGAGTGATTAACAAAAGATGACTTACATCAGAAAAGTGTGAATAACTAAGATAAAGAGGAAGGATAATGACATTGTAATAGTAACTACAAATAGCAAACTATAATATAAATTTAACATATTTTTGTGGAGCCGCAACTTACTGCTATAAATATTAGGGGGCTTTCAATACTATAATATTATAATATATATATGAGATTAATGAGTATCCTTGTCAGTAGAGAGGGATTTTCTCCTCCCTTGACGTCTCTAAAATCACATGATTGAGCATATCATGGATGATCCGCTTCGTTGAACTTGACCTACATAATTATAAAACCCAAGCACACCAAGTTAGGGTGAATCCCGTCGTCGTTGACGCCTCCATCGGCCAATATAAAAAGCTCTATTCATTGCAAAACGCCGTAAATATTGATACGAGTGGGATGAGTCGTCAAAACGACGACGGGTTCCTGCCAAAAACTTGGCTGTGTTGTGTTTTAGAAATATGTAGATCAAGTTCAACGGAAAGGATGCATCCAACAATATCGACTCACATGCAACTGTGATTTTAGAGGCGTCAAGGAGGAAATCCCCTCCTATGACAAGGATATCTACATCTCATATATCTCTCTCTCTCTCTCCTCTGCTCTATATATATATAATATTATATATATATATATATATATATATATATATATATATATATATATATATATATATATATACTTTATAATTTATTAAAAATGGACATATAATCTTATATAATAAAATTGATTTAGTACTGAATAGTAATACAGTTGTAATAATATCGTTATTAGGAAAAATTCTTCATGAATCAATATGTTCTTTACGATATATATAAGCTATGCACTCCAAATTATTGTGTCTTTTATAGAGTCAAAAAGTTTGAAGAGGAGCCTCTAACATGTTGGTCTCACAACAGTAAAATCCACTTAGCAGATGTTGATTTTTTAGATGAGTTATGTATCCTATATACAATACAATTATCCTAGGCAAGTGAGTTATAATAGCATTTTTTTTATTTACATTGTTTGGTGCAAGATTTTATAGGGACTTTGTAATAAAGAAAAAAAGAAATTTTTATATTTAGAACACATGGCAAAATATATTATAATCTTACTGTTCTAATTTTGTAAGAAAATAATTCTTCATACTTTTAGTTTTAATTCTATGATACAGAGATCGAACTATAAAATTGAATGAGAATATTAGATAATATAAATATTATTTAAAAAATAACTAAAAGTTAATGTGAATATGAGTCAAACCATAACTAAAAGTTTAATGGACATATTGCAAGTAAAATCTTTTATGAATTGAATGATCACCCATCTTTTGAAGACTTCAAGATACTAATAAATAGAGGTGTTTTACTAGATTAATGTGTTTATAACTCATAAATAGTAGATCACGTGGTCACAGTCTAGGTTGAAGGAAACAATGATAATATTTTATTTGAGAGAGAGATTATTGAGTTGATGATCAATCCCATAATTTTTTTTTATTTTTACTATATTTTTATCAATTTAAATAATCATGATTTTCAACCACGTGCATTCCATGTGCATCTTAACTAGTATATATTTATATATAGAGAAGGGTTACAATACATACGTGGGGCAACTAACTTAGTTACATACGCCTGTGAAAATACATGTTTATCCATCAATATCAATGATCCAAACCATATACTGTGATCTACACATTCTAAAATTCATGTAGATTAAAAATTACACAAATTTAATATTTATGGTCTACTTATATAATGACTAGAAATGAATGATCTGTAACTCTCTAAAAAGTTGATTATTTTGAGTTGCCTTATTTATGAGAAAGAAAATTCTAAATCATGCATACATATATATGTACACACACACACACACACACACATTTAATATTTATGGTCTACTTATATAATGACTAGAAATGAATGATCTGTAACTCTCTAAAAAGTTGATTATTTTGAGTTGCCTTATTTATGAGAAAGAAAATTCTAAATCATACATACATATATATGTACACACACACACACACACACACATTTGCTCCCATGTTAGATTACCCAAGTGTGGGGTATATTTTGGATACATGAT
>NC_033798.1:19972752-19994038 GCF_001876935.1 Asparagus officinalis | reverse complement strand
TACCAGTATACCCCCAACCACATCCCAAACCACACCCTCTCTCTCATATGCTACAGTGCACCGGGCCCCACATGAGATTTTAAAATTTTAGCATATGAGAGAGGATGTGTGGTTTGGGATGTGGTTGGGGGTGTGCCCCTAGTGCCACCCATGCCTTTAAACTGAAGTTGCCAAAAACTACGCTATATCCTTCTGATATCAGACGACAATGAACACATAATTCATTGTAAACGAACAATTACATAGATTAGTTCACTGTATACAGATTACGGACGCTTAGTTACGATAGATGTTATAGTTTTATATTCTAATATGTCCAACTACTTCAATCACGTACAGAGACATGGAAGTTTCTTGGTTCAAATATGACTAAACCGTACTTAAATGCCCTACAACTCCACCAATGTTGCACTTAAGTGATCTATATTTTAAAACCGAGTAAATCAATGCCCTAAACTATTTAAATATTATTCTAAATGTCATAAAGTTTTAAAATATTGTGCTTTGCTGCCCTCTTGTTTACCCAATGATGTATATAAACACCCTGACTTTGTAAATGGCCTCATTTAAATACCGTAAATTTTCTAAAAGTTACATTTTACTACATTCTTTTATGTGTTGTTCCTGGAGAAATTGGGTTTTTTAAGCTTTTGAGTATTTATTGTAATATTTAAATACTTTAAGACATTTTATTATTTGCTTGGCTTTAAAATAGAGGTCACTTAAATGCAACGTTGGTGAAACTATGAGGCACTTAAGTGCAAATTAGCCTTGAAATATAGAGGCTAGTTATCTCATACTGGTTGATTTGGGCTCTTCATGTCAAGCAAGCTTTGTTCGATGATAATTTGGCTCTTCCTCTAAATACCAGTGTTTTAACTGAATGGATTCATGATTGATTATTTGTAATTAAGCTATGTGTAATCTGCAAGAATTTGTAGTAATGAACAATGAAAATAATTGTTATGTAAAATTATAACTATCTACTCTCTCTCTCTAGTGTAGTTAAGGGAATCTTTAATATGGTAACAAAGCAACTTAAATTTGAGTTGTATACTAGTTACGGAGTTATAAAGCAAATTTAAATCATCACCGCGACGGTGAGTTTTGGTGCAGTTGTTAGATCTTATAAAAACTTGATATCTAAACCATAAAGCCATGATTAATTCAAAGAGATTTACAAGAATCAAAAGAAAAGAGCGGAAGCTTATACAAGAATCCCTAGCCCGAGTTTTGGATCTTCTAACCTTAGGGTTTATCTAGCCAAATTTCTCTCTAGATGGGAGTGAAGAGAATTAGAGAATGTAACCCTAGATTAGGGACCATAATCCCTTATTTATAGATGTTGTACATTTGCAATTTGGCTCCTCATCAAATCACAATTACAATTTGGTATCTGCACATATAATCCCATAATTATATTTGAATCAAAAGAAAAGAGCGGAAGCTTATACAAGAATCCCTAGCCCGAGTTTTGGATCTTCTAACCTTAGGGTTTATCTAGCCAAATTTCTCTCTAGATGGGAGTGAAGAGAATTAGAGAATGTAACCCTAGATTAGGGACCATAATCCCTTATTTATAGATGTTGTACATTTGCAATTTGGCTCCTCATCAAATCACAATTACAATTTGGTATCTGCACATATAATCCCATAATTATATTTAAATACACATTAACCCAAATTGATCGATCACTTTAGTGGGTTATCCTGAAGGATAGCAATACACACAGATTAATCATATGTGCCCACAAAATAGATTTAATTAGATTTAAATCCAACACTTAGTTCATATCTATTATTTATACGGTTTGATAAAATAATGTTTTCTGTAACTTGTTAGTTATTTAAACATGTTAGTTATTTAATTGATAGTGTATAATATTTAAATATTCTTGATATTTAAAGAAATTCAGTAATAATAAGGATAGATATGCACGTATTAAAAGATAGATACAATATCACGTATTAAGGATAGATATATTAGTTTAAACTTTTAGATAGTGTATAATATTTTAAACTTAAAAAAGTATAATATCCTAATTATATAATATCACGTATTAAGGATAGATTGTGAATGCACGTATTAAAGGATAGATACAATATTACATATTAAGGATAGATATATTAGTTTAAACTTTTAGATAGTGTATAATATTTCAAACTTAAAAAGTACAATATCCTAATTATGTAATATCACGTGATAAGGATAGATATATTAGTTTAAACTTTTAGATAATGTATTATATTTAAATATTCTTGATACTTAAAGAAGGGTTAATGACATTTTTTCCTAACCAAAGATTTTTCAGAACTCGTGCTTTTAAAAGGGTATGATATGTATATGTATACATATGTATAAGTACATATACATAAGTATATGTAGAATAGAAGCTTAAAACGATCAAATATCTCACAATCATATCCAAACCGAACTGTAACCGCCTGATCGACCTCTGCCGCCGACCCATAGAATTCGCCCAACTCCATTCCTCCCTCATCAAGTTCGGCCTCATCCATAACTCCCTCTTCTACACTCGCCTCACCGCCGCCTGCGCCCTCTCCTCCTCCCAATCTCCGGCCAACCTCAGACTCGCCCGCCGCCTGTTCGACGCAGACCCCTACCCCAACTCCTTCTCCTTCAACGTCCTCATCCGAGCCCTCTCCCAGAGCCCCCAACCCATCGAAGCTCTCTACCTCTTCTCCCTCATGCTCACCAATGGCGGCCCAAATGCCAAACCCAACCCCATGACTTTCCCTTTCGTGCTTAAAGCTTGCTCAGCCGCTGGAGCTGTCGAAGAAGGGAAGCAGGTTCACGGGTTGGCGTCTAAATTTGAGATGGGTTGTGATACTTTTGTGCAGAACGGTTTAATTAATTTGTATACGAAGAGCGGGCTTTTGCGGGATGCGGTTAAGGTGTTTCATAGAATGCCTCAACGAGACATTGTGTCCTGGAACACAGTGATTGGCGGGTTTGTTGGCTTGGGTATGATGGATGAAGCTAGGGAGTTGTTTGATGTTATGCCGGAGAGAAACATGGCTTCTTGGAACTGTTTGATTGATGGGTACGTTAAGCATGGGTCGATGGATATTGCGCAGGGTTTGTTTGAGAGGATGCCCGTAAAGGATCGGATTACGTGGAACACAATGATTGGTGGGTACGCGAGTTACGGTCACTTGGAAGAGGCCTGTAAATTGTTTAGGAAAATGCCGATGGAATTGAAGGATTTGGTCACTGTGAAAGTGATGATTGATGGGTGCTCAAGAGGTTCGAGATTTGAGCAAGTGTTGAAACTTTTCAATGAGATGCTTGGGTTGGAGATCAGGCCGGATAATTTTACGCTTGTGGGCACGCTTACTGCTTGTTCACAACTAATGGCATTGGAGCAAGGGGAATGGGTTCATTCTTATATTGATAGGTATAATATTAGACTGGATGCAGTGTTGGGGACTGCACTGTTAGAACTGTATGCGAAGTGTGGGAATATTGAGAAAGCCCTTGATGTGTTTAGTCACATGGACGAGAAAGATATTAGCGCGTGGAATTCTATAATCTCAAATCTTGGCATTAACGGTAAAGGGGAACAGGCATTAGAATTCTTCTCCAAATTGTTGGAAACCTCCATAGAGCCAGATGAGGTCACCTTCTTAAGTGTTCTAAGTGCTTGTCGGCACTCTGATGAGCAACGTGTATGGTATAGCACCTAAAGCTGAGCACTTTGGATGTATGATTGATTTACTTTGTCGAGCTGGGCTTCTCGATGAAGCCAGAGAGCTTACTGAGGCTAACACTGGAATAGAATTTAGTGTTGCACTGTGGGGATCTCTGCTTGAGGCTGCCAGTAGGGTGGGTAATGTTGAGATGGGAGAATATGCTGCAAAACATCTCCTCGAGCTCAATCCAGATGATGCTCGATGTTACATAGCGCTGTCTAGGATGTATTCACAAGGAGAGAAATGGGAGGATTCTCTTGAGGTTCGGAAGAGATTGAGAGGCAGCGGATTAGAGAAGGTCCCTGGTTGTAGTTTGGTTGAAGTGAATGGTGTGGTTCATGAGTTCACCGTGGGAAGTGGTTTTAATCCTATTGATCAAATAGGGTAAAGTATTGCATTACTTGCCATTGCAGGAAAAATTCTGCATCAGTTTCTAGAAAAGGAAATGCTTATAGTTTCAGTGCCAATGAGGTATTGTTATAGCTTGTTCGAAGATCTTTGTGCGGTTGTGATATTAAATAGTTTTATACGGTAACTTATGGTTACTTGTAGGCTCATCTGAATGCAAGAGAAGGGAGAGGAATTAAAAGTCCAGGTCTGTCAAATATTTCTATACTGCTTATATTTATTTTAAAAGCATGTTTGTGAAGCATTAGCCTACAAATTTATTTCACAGTAGAAACATGAACCACGTGTACATGATAAATCACTTCAAACGACCAAGTTAATCAAGTCTTTTGCGCGTAGCATGTTTGGTTGAATGCCGTCATCGATTCTGTCATTATATGTACTTACATTAGCTTTTATTGCAAGCTGTCATTTTATGCGTTTGCATTTGCTTATAACCAGAACATATTTTTACTGCTAGGTAAAAGATTTGTTATAGATGGTGGAGAAATTTGAGGGGAAAAAAATATAATCCAAAGACGGGGATAGAAAGAGAGAAATAGAAACAAGGAACGATGCTCTTCAGAGCTCTTGAATTTTGAAATTGGCTGTGAAGAAAGCCTATGATTAGCATGTGGACTAATACTATTTGTTTATATAAGTGGGCCTTATAATAAAATATTTTTTATAGGAGTTTTTACTTTAGGGCCTAATGGTTTACCCTATTTTATCTTTAGGCCTAACTACTTTGTTTTGTACTTTTATGTTGGATGTGTTGTGCACAGTAGAGGGAGAAAAGGCAGTTTGCCTTCGAACAATAGTCTCACATCGCCTAATTTAGTGTATGAGTGGTTGTTTAAATTGGTTTTCTTCTTTTTACCCCTTGAGGGTCACCAAGAGAGGGGTGTTTTGGGCATTCAATTTGTTTGGGCTTTGGATAACACGCGCGCGCGCATGCCTCGCCGTTTTTCGAATTTTGGAGAACGTGCGCTAAGTTTTGCGGGAAGTTCAAACGGCTGCGCGAATTTAGCAAACCTGGCTTGGATTCATCGGGGAGTTTTAACAGCTTAGGGTTTCTAAAACCCTATAAATACTGCCTCTAACTCAGTTTGAAAAAGACAGTTACGGAAAAGAAAAGTTTCTCTCTTCTGTCTTCTTAAAAAACGATAACCCTTCTCCCTCTCTAATATCTCTGTTATTTATTTTCTTTTGGGCAATCATCTTCATCTGAGAAAAAGCTCTATACTCTCGCCCGAATACAAAGGCCAGCTAGTTCCGGGGGCTTTTACCGCTAGGGATAGAGGATCGACTGCGCCAGGGCGATAGGCGGGTCATCGATCTTCTAGAGCAGTGTTTTGCGCGACTGCTACCTGTATCAGGCTAGTTTTTTTGTTCAATTTATTTTTCGGATTTATATGCATGCTAATAAGATAAAATTAACAACAATCTAGAAGATTGATCTATTATAGCTGTTAATTATTAAATCCGAAATTATTGTGCTTACTGTTAATAATTATAATCTGTTCATCCAAAATAATTTTAATTTGTAATTAATTACTGTTAATTGCTTTTAACTTGTAATTAATTTAATTGTTCATTTGTTACTGTTTTAAATTTGAGGAAAATAAATACTATTCCGAAAGAAAAGTTAATTAATATTTACTGTTACTAAAAAATTCTTAGAATTATTGCTTAAATTATAGGAAAAATTGCTTCTAGGCCCCAAATTTATATTTTCAATGTGCCCCAGCCCCTCCTATTTTTTTAATGTTCTTTAGCCCCTCCTTTTTGAAAAAAATATGTCCAAACCCCTCCATCACTCCTCCATCATGATTCCAGCTCATTTCAGCAGTTGATTAGACATGCCAACTCATGATTAGACATATCAGCTGACTTAAATCCCGAATTTACCATCCTCTTTCTCATATTAGTGGATGTTAACTCTTTTCTGTAACATGTTTAACTCTTTTCTGTAAAATGTTAACTTTTTTATGTAACATGTTAACTCTTACAGATAACATGTTAACTCTTACAACTAACATGTTAACTCTTACAGCTAACATGTTAGCTGTAAGAGTTAACATGTTACAGAAAAGAGTTAATATTTTACAGAAAAGAGTTAACATGTTACAGAAAAGAGTTAACATTAATGTGCCCACACGAAGTTCCTCGGGACGGCGCCGGCGGCGGAACAGGGAAGGGGGCAAAGGGGGACCGAAGGAGGAGGAGGGAGGTGCAGCGGGGGAGAGAGACGGGGGGAGGGAGGCGGGGGAGGTGCAGCGGGGTAGGGAGGCGGTGAGGAGGAGGAGGGAGCTGTAGGGGGAGGGAGGCTTGGGGGGGTTGGGGCACATTGAAAATATGAATTTGGGGCCTTGAAGCAATTTTTCCTAAATTATAATTGCTAATTACTGTTTCAAAATTAAATTGTTCCATTCAAATTTCAACTGCTTAGACTGCTAGTAATTTTACTGGTTAATATTACTAGTTTATAAATAAACTGTATTTACAAACACCCTGCAAATAATTGACCATAATAAAATCTTGAATCAAATACATACCTAAAATCATACTCCTAAGTAACTAGTTGATCGGTTTTGACAAAACTTTTCATTCCTATCAGATTTCAAAATACCTAGACTAGTTAACTTGAGTCGGGCTTATGACAAATCTTGATTATTCCAAGAGTGTCAAACATGAGAAGTTCATCGGTGTTAACTACAAACGGTGGGTTAATCAGATGAGATATTGGCTCACTACCCTAGTACTCTTATCTGTTATTAACACTCCTGATTCTTCATCCATTGGATCTCAACCCATAACCTCCAACTCTTCTGTTTATGGTCCTGAACCTAAACAACTTACTCCTTCCACTTCTGCTTCTGGTGCTAGTTCCTTCTCTAGTCCAATGAAGCTAGGAGAAATAAACTATCACTGCTGCCATAGGATCCTTAGTGCACTTGCGGACAATCTTTATGGCATATATTATGAGTTCAAAAGTGCTAAAGACCTATGAAATGCTATTGATGTAGAATATGGCTTTGATGATGCCGAAATTCTGTGTTTCACATCCTCTTCCTTCAATAAGTTCATGATGGTTGATAACAAGCCTATAAATGAACAAATTCACGAATTCCAAGATTTCATTCGTCACCTCCAATCAAAAGGAAACACCTTTACTAATGATTATAATGTTTTCTGTTTGATTGACAAACTCCCTCCTTCCTGGTCTAGATTTGCTGGAGATCTCCGACACAAGCAAGGAGATCTAACATTAACCGAAGCTCTCAAGGCTATTCGCATTGAAGATCAACATAGACAAAATTCCAAAACCAAGACTGAAATAAAAGCTAAAGTGAACTTAGAGGATAATCCTAAATCTAGAAATTTCAAACCCAAATGAAGGAAATTCAAGAAAAACCAGCAATCCTTCAACAAATATTCCTCCAAATCAAATCTTAACTCTTCCAGCCATAAGTTTGATGGAAAGTTCTACTATGTTTGTAGTAGAACTAACCACCTGGCTCCAAATTACTTCTATCGGAAGAAGGAACTGGCCTAACCTGCTCCAAAAGGAAATGAATCTAACAAAGTAAACATGATTGAAGAAAATCCAAATTCCTTCAGGGTGACCTCTTCTTCCTATCTTGTAAATTCTCTTACTTCTTTCACTGATTGGTACTTGGATTCCGGAGCTAATATTCATGTTTGCAATGATTGCTCTTGGTTTTCAACTTACCAGGAATCGCATAGAGGAAGCATAAGCTTAGAAGATAACTCTACTAAATAAATAATGGGAAGTGGATGCATAGAGCTCACCATGACTTCTGAAAAAGCTCTAAATCTGCAAGGCGTTCATCATGTTCCTTCTCTCCGCTGAAACTTGATCAGTGAATCTCTTCTTCTTAGAGCTGACTTTAGGATTATAAAGGAATCCAATAAATTTATGATTACAAATAATAATGTATTCATAGGAAAATGTTTTATTTGTAATGGCCTTTTCTTCAAGCTCAATGTAATCAATTCCAGTTCTAATGAAATTCATGAATCTTCTGTTGCACAAATTATTGAATCTTGTAATGTTTGGTATGGACAACTTGGACACGTAAATTTTCAAACTTTATAGAAAATGATTAAATTGAATCTCATTCCTAACTCATCTCATGATCGCTCATCTATGTGTGAGATTTGTGTTCAAGGGAAACACACTAAGAAACTCTTCAAGTCTATAACTAGAAACACCAAACCCCTCGAATTAGTTCATAGTTTGTGTGTGACTTGAACCGAGTTCTCACCCGAGGGGGTAGGAGATATTTTGTGACATTTATAGACGATCGCTCCAGATATTGTAACACCTATCTTCTCAAAACTAATGATGAAGTTTTAGATAAGTTTAAGGTGTATAAAGATGAATCTGAGAACCAACTTGAAAAGAAGATTAAGATTTTAAGATCTGATGGGGGGGGGGGGGGGGGGGGGGGGGAGTATACCTCAAATGAAATGACTGAGTATTGCCAAGAGCACGATATTATTCATGAGATAACTGGTCCCTATACATTGCAGTCTAACTGGGTAGCTGAACGAAAGAACAGAACGCTTATGGACATAGTGAACTGTATGTTACTCAGTTGAGGAGCACCTGGAAATCTCTGGGGTGAAGCTCTTCTTTCTGCTTGCTTCATTCTCAGTAGGATTCCCAACAAAACTTTGTTGGACCCTAGAGGGGGGGTGATTAGGGTCAAAAGGCTCTAATATGCAGATTAAAAACACACAACAAACAATTCACAGTAAATAGATGCAAACAAGGTAAATAAGAGAGGGTTAGGAATCGTTATCCTTGACGCGCGATGTGTTAACGAGGTTCGGCCCTCTGGCCTACGTCCCCGCTCCCCACTCTCGAGGAGAAATCCACTACACAGCCGGTTTGGAAGCCGGAACTTCGTCTACACAGCGATCCCACACGATCTCTCTCACTACACAGTTTGATCTCAACAGATCACTCCCTCACAGTAGATCTTACTCAAGATCTCAACTACACAGCACAAGATAACAGATGTAGAACTCTCTCTTACAAAGCTCCTATGGCAAAGAGAACAAATTTCTGAAGCTGGGAGGTGAGCTCACACAAAACCACAGAGAAGAAAGCAGGATTGATTTGAAAATTTTCTCAGCAGAAACAGAAAATACTCTCTCTGGTTTTTCAAACGTTTGGCTCAAAGAAGAAGAAGAAGCAGCTGTAGGGTTTTTATAGAATAGATTAAAACAATTTTAAAACCAAACACAATCTTCCTATTTAGGAAGATAATCCCCTTTACAGAGTTTTAGCTCAGACTGAGCCAAGCACGAAAGAGTGAAAGCACAACAATCGAAAATAAAAGACCGTTTAAAAGAAATCGTGTTGACTGAAGGAAGAAAGCGGTCGGCCGAAATATCGTTCGGTCGACCGAAAATTGCGTCGGTCGACCGACCGAAATTTTCGGTCGACCGTGAGCTGCTTCAGAAAAAATAAGAAAACCAGCAGAAACACTGTCGGTCGACCGGATCGGTCGACCGATATAAAAATCGAGAATTCGGTCGACCGGCCCGGTCGACCGACGACCTCTCTGGAAACCAGTAAGAAAAGATGATATGTGCGGTCGACCGATCCGGTCGACCGCTTTCTGACATATGCTGGAAAACATGTTTTTGACCAAGTTAAAATTCTGACATATGCTGGAAACCAGTTTTTGACCAAGTTAAAATATTTGTAGAATATTTATTTGACCTCTGAAAAATCTGAAACTTTGTAAAATGTTTTTGATACTAAAAATAAACTGTTTGAAGAAAGAATTTTGCAGATAGGTTCTCGTATTTGTGAAAAATAAGGTTTTGTGAAAACGGCTTAAAAGTTTAAGAAAGAAAACATGTGTGTAAGTCCCAATAGCTTCATGTGAACATAGTGACTCTTTGCCTACATTCTAGCACTAGAGAGAAACATAAAAGAAAGCTAATATCCTCATGTTTAAAGCAATACTTGAGCTTTGATTAGCTTGAATCGGATGAAGCTTTTATTCGAGTTTTTCGTTCTTGAATTAACGTTGCTTCATCTCTTGGCCTCCTCCTCCTTTGGATATTATCTTTGTAGCATATATTCCATCCATCCTCCATTTATGGCACTAACGAGCTTGATAAATAGATTTACTACAATTTCACTCAATAAGCCATTAGTACCAATAATGGTGGTTGTAAGAACATCATCAAAACATAAGGGCTAACAATCTCCCCCTTTTTGATGATGACAACCAACCATTTTAAGAGCAAAAATAAAATAACTTATAGATAGATGCTCCCCCTATCTATGAGCTCCCCCTAAGGATGTGCAACAAAAGAGGAGAGGTTTCTCCCCCTTTGGCAACATCAAAAAAAATGGGGTAAAAAGAAATATAAACGACAACTAAACAAGCACACAATGTAGAACGCTCACATAGTGCATAGGCCCAAACCATTTCTTATGCGACAAAAATCATCCTCTCCAAGAGGCTTAGTGAATATATCCGCTAGTTGAGATTTTGTGTCAACAAATACTAGGGATACATTTAGTTTCTCTACATGATCGCGTAGGAAATGATGGCGTACATCAATATGTTTGGTTCTAGAATGCAAAACCGAATTTTTTGAAATATTTATGGCACTTGTGTTATCACAAAAGATTTTAATATTTTGGAAATGCAAATCATAGTCAACTAGACTTTGTTTCATCCATAAAACTTGAGCACAACATAAGCCGGCGGCAATGTATTCCGCTTCCGTAGTGGACAATGCAACACAATTTTGTTTCTTGGAAGCCCAAGAAACAAGTGAATTTCCTAAGAATTGGCATGTTCCACTAGTACTCTTGCGATCTACTTTACACCCGGCAAAGTCGGCATCACAAAAACCATATAAATCAAAAGAAGTGCTTCTGGGATAAAACAAGCCAAGATTAAAAGTACCATTAACATATTTAATGATTCTTTTAACGGCAATTAAATGAGATGCTTTAGGAGATGCTTGAAAACGTGCACATGCACACACACTAAACATAATATCGGGTCTACTAGCAGTAAGATAAAGAAGACTACCTATCATACCTCGGTATAATTTTTGGTCCACGTCTTCACCACTTTCATCCGCATCAAGCTTAACACTAGTGCTCATGGGAGTAGGCGCATGCTTGGAATTCTCCAACTTGAATTTCTTCACCAATTCCTTTGCATACTTGCTTTGTGAAATGAAAATCCCATCCTTAGTTTGCTTGACTTGGAGCCCGAGAAAGAATGTAAGCTCTCCCATCATACTCATCTCAAAGTGATCCTGCATAACTTTAGAAAATTCCTTGCACAAGGATTCATTAGTAGCACCGAAAATAATGTCATCCACATATATTTGAACTAAAATGAAATCATTTTTTCTTTTTCTTACAAAAAGAGTGTTATCAATTGTTCCTTTTGAAAAACCATTTTCAACAAGAAAACTAGAGAGGCGAGCATACCAAGCTCTAGGAGCTTGTTTCAACCCATATAAAGCTTTGTGTACCCGGTAAACATGGTTTGGAAAATCATGATCAATAAAACCGGGGGGTTGCTCAACATACACTTCCTCTTCTATAAAACCATTTAAGAAGGCACTTTTAACATCCATTTGAAAGAGTTTAAAATTTTTGAAACTAGCAAATGCCAAAAACATCCTAATAGATTCCAACCTTGCAACCGGTGCAAAGGTTTCATCATAGTCTATGCCCTCCTCTTGATTGTATCCTTGGGCAACCAAACGAGCTTTATTCCTAGTAACAATGCCATGTTCATCAAGTTTGTTTCTAAAAACCCATTTTGTACCAATAACACTAGCATTATTTGGTCTAGGAACTAACTTCCAAACTTCATTTCTTTGAAAATTGTTTAATTCTTCATGCATAGCTAAAACCCAAAATTCATCATTTAAAGCATCATTAATTCTTTTAGGTTCTATGTGAGATAAGAATGCAATGTTACCACACTCACTCAAGGCTTTTGAGCGAGTAATAACTCCTTTTGAAGGACTCCCAATGATTTGCTCCTTTGGATGATTTGATGTGAATTTCCAAGCTTTTCGAGGTTCAACTTGATCTTGAGAGCTATCTATATCTTTATGAGCTTCTATGGAGGGAGTGTCATTTATTTGCAAGAAGTCCAATCCTCCCTCAATATCCTCATCATCATCTTTTCTAGGCAAAATAACTCGAGAGCAAACATTAGTCTCATCAAAAGTAACGTTTATAGATTCTTCAACAACGAGGCTTCGTTTATTGAAGACCCTATAAGCCTTACTTCGAGGTGCATATCCCAAGAAAATACCAACATCAATTTTGGAATCAAATTTATCATGGTGGTCTTTCGTATTTAAAATGAAACATTTGCAACCAAAAACACGAAAATAGCCAATGAAAGGAGTTTTCCCATAATAAAGTTCATAAGGAGTTTTCTTAAGCTTTGGTCTAATCAAAACACGATTCAAAACATGGCAAGCCGTATTAACGGCTTCCGCCCAAAAATATTTTGGTAAATCAAAAGAGTTTAACATAGTGCGTGCCATCTCTTGTATGGTGCGATTTTTCCTTTCAACAACACCATTTTGTTGTGGTGTTCTCGGAGCGGAAAACATATGAGTTATACCATGATGAGCACAAAAATCATAGAAGAATTCATTTTGAAATTCACCACCATGATCACTTCTAATTTTAACAACTTTCAACTCTTTTTCATTTTCAATTCTCTTAATATGATTAGCAAATTCTTCAAAACAATCATTTTTCTTTGCAAGAAAAATTGTCCATGTAAAACGAGAAAAATCATCAATAATCACAAAAACATAGTGTTTTCCTCCAAGAGAAGTGACACGCATAGGACCAAATAAATCAAGATGTAATAGTTGCAAAGGTTTAGAAGTTGATACCTCATGGATGGATTTGAAAGAGGATTTTGTTTGTTTACCTTTGGCACAATCCTCACAAATTGTATCTTTTATGAAGTGCAAGTTAGGTAGCCCTTTCACAAGATTCTTCTTAGACAATTTTGATATCAACTCCATATTTGCATGTCCAAGTCTCTTGTGCCAAATCCAAGGGTTTTCATCAATGGCCGCAAGACACTTCACATCTTGATTCAATAACTCATTCATCTCAAAGATATAAACATTAGACTTGCGATATGCAACAAAAACAATTTCTCCATTCATACTAATGATGCATTTATCCGGTTTAAAAGAAATATCGAAACCTTTGTCACTTAGTTGACTAATACTAAGAAGATTATGATTCAAACCACTTACTAAATAGACATCTTCAATAATGGGTGAGGGTTTCTTACCAATAGAACCTATACCAATGATTTTACCTTTCTCACCACCACCGAAGGAGACGTTGCCTCCTTCAATCCTTGATAGGGTTGCAAATAACTCTTTGTTGCCCGTCATATGATGTGAGCAACCACTATCAAGGTACCAAATTTCCTTACGTCGTTGCCGTGACGTCCCCTACAAAAGAAGAAGACGAAGGTGTTGTAGCTTTAGGTACCCATGTCTTGGGTCCTTGGTGGTTAGTAGTTTTGGTGCCTTTGGGTACCCATATTAAACCATAAAAATCTTCATTGTCTTTAACTCTACAATGAGTAGAAATGTGTCCATGTCTCATGCAATAAGTACATACAAAGTTTCTTTTGTATGCACGAGTGTGAGAGCCATAAGACCTATTTCTACCATGGTGATTGGCATAGACATGAGTGGGTCTAGTCCTACAACCTTCAATTTCTAATCTTTCAATTTTTGATCTTAATTGTTTATTTTCGAAATCGAGATCTCCTAGCAATTCATCTTTTAGAGCAAGAGAGGTTGTTAGTTGTTCAAGCTTAATATCACAAGAGACATGCAACTTTTTGAAAGAGGAGTATTCTTTAGACATTCGTTTAAATTCAAAGTTCAACTCCTCTAATGCCATAGCTATATCACATTGCATATAGAAAGATTCACTTTCGGCCTCGGATATTACCTCATGTTCATTTGCCATGAAACAAACATTTGGGTCATGAAGGGCAAGTTTGGCTCCCTCCTCATCGCTATCCGAATCACTTGGTTCGGATTCTTCCCATCCGGCATACATAGCCTTCTTCTTCTTGTACTTCATGTACTTCTCCTTGAGCTTGGGGCAATCCTTAGCGATGTGACCCGGTTCATTGCACTCAAAACATTTTCCTACACGAGATGAAAACTTGTTATTAGATCGGGGATTGAATTTTTTGTTCATTTTTATAAGTCTAGAGATTCTTCTAGAGAGATGAGCCACTTCTCTAGAAAAATCTACTTCACTCTCCGATGACGAAGATGAGTTGTCACTAGCTCCTTTGAGAGCTATAGTCTTCAACTTTGGTGATGGTTCCTCAACTTCACGTGATGGCACTTCCTCCTTCTCCTTCCCTTTGAGCTTCTTTTCATGCACTTTGAGCTTTCCGATAAGACTATCAAGAGCTAATGTAGTGAGGTCATGAGCCTCCTCGATGGCCGTAGCCTTGGGCTCCCATGCCGGAGTTAAGGAACGAAGTATCTTGTAGTTCATCTCTTGAATAGATAGTTGCTTATCTAAACCATGTAATTCATTGATGATATTAGTAAAACGGGAAAACATAGCATCAATGGATTCATTTGGAAGCATTTTGAATAGCTCATAATCATGCATAAGTCCACTAATCTTAGACTCCTTAACTTGGGGTGTTCCCTCATGTGTGACACATAATTTTTCCCAAATTTCGTATGCGGTTGCACACGTGGAGACTCTATTGTATTCATTAGGGGAAAGACCACAAATTAAGGCGTTCATAGCCTTAGCATTGAGATTGGCAAGGTGCCTTTCATCATCGGACATGTTCTCAACTTTGGATTTCTCTACATATTTCTTTTCAATAAGCCCTAGGATGTCAAGGTCAATACAACGAAGATAAATTCTCATCCTAGCCTTCCAATAAGCAAAATTGCTCCCGGTGAAGAGAGGTGGCCTAGTTGTGGATTGTCCTTCTAACATATGCATATTCAAAGAAGCCTCCATAAGATCTTTACTCTAAGGTGATTAAACCAAAAATTAATATAGAGACCAAGCTCTGATACCAATTGTTGGACCCTAGAGGGGGGGTGATTAGGGTCAAAAGGCTCTAATATGCAGATTAAAAACACACAACAATCAATTCACAGTAAATAGATGCAAACAAGGTAAATAAGAGAGGGTTAGGAATCGTTATCCTTGACGCGCGATGTGTTAACGAGGTTCGGCCCTCTGGCCTACGTCCCCGCTCCCCACTCTCGAGGAGAAATCCACTACACAGCCGGTTTGGAAGCCGGAACTTCGTCTACACAGCGATCCCACACGATCTCTCTCACTACACAGTTTGATCTCAACAGATCACTCCCTCACAGTAGATCTTACTCAAGATCTCAACTACACAGCACAAGATAACAGATGTAGAACTCTCTCTTACAAAGCTCCTATGGCAAAGAGAACAAATTTCTGAAGCTGGGAGGTGAGCTCACACAAAACCACAGAGAAGAAAGCAGGACTGATTTGAAAATTTTCTCAGCAGAAACAGAAAATACTCTCTCTGGTTTTCAAACGTTTGGCTCAAGGAAGAAGAAGAAGCAGCTGTAGGGTTTTTATAGAATAGATTAAAACAATTTTAAAAACAAACCCAATCTTCCTGTTTAGGAAGATAATCCCCTTTACAGAGTCTTAGCTCAGACTGAGCCAAGCACAAAAGAGTGAAAGCACGACAATCGAAAATAAAAATGACCGTTTAAAAAATCTCGTGTTGACTGAAGGAAAAAAAAGCGGTCGGCCGAAATAACGTTCGGTCGACCGAAAAATCACGTCGGTCGACCGACCGAAAATTTCGGTCGACCGTGAGCTGCTTCAGAAAAATAAGAAAACCAGCAGAAACACTGTCGGTCGACCGGATCGGTCGACCGATATAAAAATCGAGAATTCGGTCGACCGGCCCGGTCGACCGACGACCTCTCTGGAAACCAGTAAGAAAAGATGATATGTGCGGTCGACCGATCCGGTCGACCGCTTTCTGACATATGCTGGAAACCAGTTTTTGACCAAGTTAAAATATTTGTAGAATATTTATTTGACCTCTGAAAAATCTGAAACTTTGTAAAATGTTTTTGATACTAAAAATAAACTGTTTGAAGAAAGAATTTTGCAGATAGGTTCTCGTATTTGTGAAAAATAAGGTTTTGTGAAAACGGCTTAAAAGTTTAAGAAAGAAAACATGTGTGTAAGTCCCAATAGCTTCATGTGAACATAGTGACTCTTTGCCTACATTCTAGCACTAGAGAGAAACATAAAAGAAGGCTAATATCCTCATGTTTAAAGCAATACTTGAGCTTTGATTAGCTTGAATCGGATGAAGCTTTTATTCGAGTTTTTCGTTCTTGAATTAACGTTGCTTCATCTCTTGGCCTCCTCCTCCTTTGGATATTATCTTTGTAGCATATATTCCATCCATCCTCCATTTATGGCACTAACGAGCTTGATAAATAGATTTACTACAATTTCACTCAATAAGCCATTAGTACCAATAATGGTGGTTGTAAGAACATCATCAAAACATAAGGGCTAACAAACTTTTGATATAATTCCTTATGAATATTGGAAGGGGAGAACTCCTAGATTGAACTTCTTCCGGGTTTGGGGTTGCTTAGCTAAGATAGCTATTCCCGAACCTAAGAAGAGGAAAATTAGATTTAAGATTGTTAATGTTGCATTTATTAGATATGCACTAGATAGAAATATTAACAAATTTCTAGTCATTAACTCCGAAATTAGTGACATATCCAACAATATTATCATTGAAACAAGAGATGCAGTCTACTTTGAAAACATCTTTCCTTTTAAATCCAAAATCTCTGAAAATCCTAGATCATCTCTTCTTTCTGATCTACCAACTTCTAGTTCTTCCCAACCTCTAAATATTGAACCTCGAAGAAGTAAGAGAGGTAAAATTCACAAGAATTTTGGAGAAGACTTCTTTACCTTTCTTGTTGAAGGTGATCCAAGCTCCTTTAAGGAAGCAATGGATTCTTTTGAATCTCCTTTCTGGAAAGAAGCCATTGATAATGAAATAAAATCTATAATAAAAATCATACTTAGATACTCACCGACTTACCTTCAGGTTGTAAACATGTTGGTTACAAGTGGATATTCAAGAAGAAACTTAGAGCTGATGGTTCCATTATTAAATATAAAGCAAGATTTGTAGCTAAAGGCTATACTCAGCAAAAGGGCATCGATTACTTTGATGCATATTATCCTGTAGCCTGAATCTCAACTATCCGAGTATTATTAGCATTTGCTGCTATTCGTAAGTTGATCATATATCAGATGGATGTCAATGTTTCTTTTCTGAATAGTGATTTACATGAAGAAATCTATATGAACAAACATGAATGATTTATTGCCAAAGGTCAGGAAAATAAAGTCTGCAAACTTGTTAAATCTATGTGTGGTCTAAAACAAGCTCCTAAACAATGGCACCAGAAATTTGACAAAGTCATTGCATAATATGGCTTCATTGTGAATGAACATGATAAGTGTTTCTACACCAAAGTGATAAACAATGATTATGTCATCCTCTGTCTCTATGTTGATGATATCCTTATCTTTGGAGCAACCCTTGAAGTAATCTTAAATGTTAAGAATTATCTCTCCAAGAACTTTGACATGAAAGACTTAGGTCTTGCTGATATGATACTTGGAATAAAATCACTAGAGACGCTATAGGAATATCCTTGGGTCTTTCTCATAGTATTGAGAAAATGCTGACCAAATTTAATCTTCATAACTCTAAACATGTCTCTGCACCTTATGACTCTTCTACATCTTTGAAGAAGAATGTGTTAGATATAGGTGCCATGCAGGCAATTATTGTATATTGTAATAGGACCTATATGTATATAACATCCTTGTTCAAAACGATAGTATGCTATTTTGGTCAGATTTATCTGATGTTCTAAAAATACAGATAATGTCCTTAGAATAAATACTAGACTATCAGACATTTCGGATAGTGATCGTAATGAAAAGATCTGATTAGTCAGTAACGTATATTCTAAAATGTTCCTAGTTGATGAAGTGTTGAGATAGGACATCATCACTTTGGTTTAGACTAGTGTATGCTTTATTTCTCCTTTTGAAGGAGATGATCAATCTCTTAGATCATTAATGTGAGACATCAAGATACAGTATACATGTGACTCATTAGTGAATGAGTTGACTGAACGACTCGCCGAGAACATCTAGTTGATAATATACTTAACTGTCAAATAGAAGTTCTCAAGTGATATAGTACATAGTAGTCTCTTGACCTGAGGCATGAGTGCAATATCTTATATGTCAGTAAAGATGTATTTAGACTTTTACCTAACCACAGTTCTTATTGAATTGTGCATAACGGTTCTTGTTGGGTACATCCCGAGACATAAGTAGATATTGAGATGCCAAGAAGGGATTCGTCTCTCCCAGTATAGGGGTTGATGTCATAAGATTGTTTGATATAACTATAGCCTGGAAATCCTTGGCCAAGGTGAATAAGATAAACTGAGTGTCAGTTTGATCTTATAGGTTATGAGTTTAATATCAATAAACACTAATCAAGCTATTAGGGTTTGACAGTTTGCCATACCCTAGGCTCAATAGTTTGACATGGTTTGACGAAGAGACCGGACTGTACGGTATTATCATTGAGTGGTCCTGATAAAATTGGATAAGCATCTTGCAGACCTTTATCACAACTTATACCCGGGTGGTCTTCATGTGTAGCTAGCACCTCTGTTGTACTTATGGATATGATCCACTACCGAGTTTTTTAAGTTGGGCCCTAGAGTCACACCAAGCGCGTACTTGAATCCTATGAAACACAATTTATGGAGTGATGCGTATGATTGATACGCATATATGATTTCTTCCGGATACACATAAACGGTTATGTATATCGGTAAAATCGGAATGCTATGTGCTTAGGAAATGAATTCCAGTATTTTTCCCATAAAGTTAACTTTTAGTCAACTAGTTGACTTTTTGGTCAACAGTTGACTTTTGGTCAACTCTTGATTTATTTGGTCATATAGTGACTAATTAGTTAAAGATTGGAATAATACTATATACCGTATTTATGAAATACTGTATTAGTGATAATAATTTGGTATTCTCATTTATGAAATACACATACCATGTATAATGAGTCATGAGATGAGTCACTTAGTGGTATGGTTTGAGCACATGGTTTATTAGCACATGGTTTTGAAATGTAATGATTCATAAGATGATTCATTGCATGACTCACTTGATTAATCATTAATTTTTGATGATTCATTGCATGACTCATAGGATGAGTCATTCATGTCATGAATACATTTCACTCTATAAATATGAGCTCTTTTTTCTTATGGAAAGGTTAATGAAAAATTGGCTAAGTGGTTTTTTCCATAAGAGAATAAAAGAGAGCTCTCCTCTTACTAAACTTTAGCAATCTTTGAGCAAGAGGAAGTAGTAGGATTTTAAGAACCCTGGGGTGGATATCTTGCCTTGTGTCTTAAGAAGACTCCCATTTTATCAAGCCCACTTGAAGACTTGGAGATCCACTACGAGGAGATTTTCTACTACAAGGAGCAAAAGCTAGGGGTTATTTGATCTTCCATCGAATCACACTACGAAAGTATGACTTTCTAACTCTTGTATGCTCACTTAATAATAAGGATCATGTTAGATTTAATTAGACGATCCATATGAATATTTCATGCTCTCTACATGCTTAGTATTTTTTGTACATACATGTCTTTCGCTATGTATTATGCATGTAGACATAGCACGATTTCCTTCAGAATGAAGGTGAGCCTGTCTCCCAGATGAAGTATTCTCACCTGATTGGATCTCCCTTATACATATCCAACCGGACTAGACCTGATATAGCTTATGATGTTATACCAGCAACCCTAGCAAAGATCACTGAATTACCTTAGAGAGAGTATTTAAATACTTGAAAGGCACAGTTAACTATTGCTTGACTTACACTGGGTATCCTGATACAATAGAAGGGTATAGTGACGCCAATTAGGTCACGGATTCCAACATCGTAAAGTCTACATATGGATATGTATTCCTTTTTGGTGGTGCGGCTGTATCTTGGAAATCCTGTAAGCAAACAGTAATTGCCAGAAGCACCATAGAGTCTGAATTGATTACACTTGATACCACTTGCACAAAAGCAGAATGGTTAAAAGATCTACTCTTCTCTAATTTTGCTAAACCCTTTCCTCTAATTTCTATTCACTCTGATTCTAAATCCACCATAGAGCTTCTAAAACAAGTGCTTGTCATTGAAAAACTTAACAAACATATTCAAATAAGATATAAATCTATACAACGCCTGCTAGGCAAAGTTGTGATTCTAGACTTTGTAAAGTCTAAAAAGAGTCTTGCTGACCCATTGACTAATGGTCTATCTAGGAGTGTGGTTCTGGATTCATCGAGGGATTTGTGGTTGAGCTCATAGATGAGGTCACTGACAGTAGGAACCCAACCTTTATTTGGAAACACAGTCCCAATGTAGGTTCAATGTGGTAGAAACAAGCTTGACTAGTGACACTCGTGTGGAGCATCGACCTAGATATATTCATATATCATTATGGTAGCATCTTCTATTATCTCTTCTCTATGATAACGATGCTCTTATTATACAGCTGGTTAGATTGAGTTTTACTCTTAATAAGTCTAACGCATGTATTGTGGAGGGTATGATATCCAGCTATAGTGTCATTGGAGGACTTACCTACATGAGAAGAATCGCGTGTACCGCCGTTGGGGAGGGGGGGGCTAACCCCTAGAAACTCTCATGAGTCGGTTATTGCGCGCATGACCTTTAATGGTCAACCCGCTTTACTCAATAGATAAAGACGTATTGTGTGATTTTATCAGTACCTGGTACAATGGGCCTAATTCAAGTCATAGTCCATTATGTCCCTCAGGTTGCGATGAACCCACTAAGGAAATGTTCAAAGCCGAAAGCTACCACTCCCAATTTCACGATATGAACGGTTGCCCAACCTATATTTTTTTATGATTTATTAATTTATTTTATTTCCTGAATTTTTA
>NC_033798.1:19946546-19972740 GCF_001876935.1 Asparagus officinalis | reverse complement strand
TTGGGGGGGCTGTTGGCTGTGTTGTGCATAGTAGAGGGAGAAAAGGCAGTTTGCCTTCAAACAATAGTCCCACATCGTCTAATTTAGTGTATGAGTGGTTGTTTAAATTGGTTCTCTTCTCTTTACCCCTTGAGGGTCCCCAAGAGGGGGGTGTTTTAGGCATTAAATTTGTTTGGGCTTTGGATAACACGCACGCGCGCCCCGCCCCCCGCGCGCGCACGCTCGCCTCACCGTTTTTCGAATTTTGGAGAACGTGCGCTGAGTTTTGCGGGAAGTTCTAGAATTTAGCGAACGTGGCTTGGATTCAGCGGGGAGTTTTAACAACTTAGGGTTTCTAAAACCCTATAAATACTGCCTCTAACTCAGTTCGAAGAAGACAGTTACGAAAAAGAAAAGTTTCTCTCCTATTTCTTCTTAAAAACCAAAAACTCTTCTCCATCTCTAAAATCTCTGTTGTTATTTATTTTCTTTTGGGCAATTATCTTCATCTGAGAAGAAGCTCTATACTCTCGCCCGAGTACAGAGGTCGGATACTTCTGGGGGCTTTCACCGCTAGAGATAGGGGATCGACTACGCCAGAACGATAAGTGAGTTATCAATCTTCTAGGACAGTGCTTTGCGCGACTGCTACCCATATCAGGCCAGTTTTTTGTTCAATTTTTTGGGTTTATATGCATGCTAATAAGATAAATTTGTTGGAGGGGGGGGGGTGATTAGGGTCACGAGGCTATAATTATGCAATAAAAAAATAAGACAAGCAAAACACAATATCCAAATGCAATCAAAATAGAGGAGATATGGTTAGGAATCGTTATCCTGTGACGCGCGATGTGTTAACGAGGTTCGGTCCGCTGACCTACGTCCCCGCTCCTCACTCTCGAGGAGAAATCCACTACACAACCCGGTTTGGAAGCCGGAACTTCGTCTACACAGCGATCCCCTCACGATCTCACACTACACAATTGATCTCACTAGATCACACTCCCACACAATTGATCTACACAAGATCAAGCTCTCGAAATAGTAGAAATAGTGTAAGAACACTCTCTTTACAGTGTCCCTATGGCAAAGAGAAGATAACACTGAAGTTGGGATGTGAAACACAAACAGAAAAACTCAGAAGGAAACAGGTTTGAAAATTTTGCTCTGTAAAAACGTTCTTTAAAAATATCTGAAAGAGCTGGGACAATGAGGAAGAAGAAGAAGATAGGTTTTTATAAAAAATCACAGCTGTTTAAACCCAAAACCAATCCCCCAAAACCTGGAAACAGAACAGCACTAAGATCGTGTGAAATCGACGCTGAGATCTGTACCGTATGACCGTTTAAAATATACGGCGGGCCAGGTCAGAAACTTAACAAAAGTCCAGAGAGTTTCGCGGTCGACCGTGACGGTCGACCGTGGGAAATTTTTGCTCACGGCCGACCGTGACGGTCGACCGTGAAAGTTTCTGCTGCCCACTGACGAGTGAGCTCAGGCGCGATCGACCGTGGCGGTCGACCGCAATCTGATACACTCAAAAACTGATATTTTGACTCACTTAAAATATTTATAAAATATTTATTTGACTTCTGAAAATTGTGAAACTTTGTAAAATGTTTTTAATACAAAAAAAAATTGTTTGGAAAAGGAATTTTGCAAATAGGTCCTCACACTTGTGAAAAATAGTATTTTGTGAAAATAAAAATGTGTGTGTTGATATCCCAATAGCTTCAGATGAAATCTAAACTATTTGCCTACATTCTAACACTAGAGAGAAAATAAAACCTAGCTAATATCCTCACGAGAATACAATTCTTGAGTCTTGATATAGCTTGAGTTTGGATGAAGCTTCTAATTGAATTTTGGTGTTCTTGAAATAACGTTGCTTCACCACTATGCCTCCTCCTCCTTTGGATATCATCGTTGTAGCGCATATTCCATCCAATCCTCCATATGTGGTACTAACATGCTAGATATGTATATTGACTGTATTATCACTCAATAAGTAATTAGTATCAATAATGGTGGTTGTAAAACATCATTAAAACATAAGGGCTAACAATCTCCCCCTCTTTGATGATGACAACCAACCATTATATAAGAGCAAAAATAAATATAGCTTATAGATAGGTGCTCCCCCTATCTATGAGCTCCCCCTAAGTATGTGCAACAAATGAGGAGATTTCTCTCCCCCTTTGTCACCATAAAAAATGGGGAAAGAGAAATGCATGCAAAAAAAAAAAAAAAAATAGACTAAACAAGCAAGCAAATAGGACTTTCACATATTGCATAAGCCCAAACCATTTCTTATGCGACAAAAATCATCCTCACCAAGAGGCTTAGTAAATATATCCGCTAATTAAGATTTTGCGTTAACAAACACTAGGGATACATCTTGTCTCTCTACATGATCGCGTAAGAAATGATGGAGCACATCAATATGCTTGGTTCTAGAATGCAAAACCGAATTTTTGGAAATATTTATAGCACTAGTATTATCACAAAAGATTTTAATATTTTGAAAACTCAAATCATAGTCAACTAAGCTTTGTTTCATCCACAAAACTTGGGCAAAATCAAAAGAGGTGCTCTTTAGATAAAATAAACCAAGATTAAAAGTTTCATTAACATACTTAATGATCCTTTTAACCGCAATTAAATGAGATGCTTTAGGAGAAGCTTGAAAACGTGCACATGCACACACACTAAACATGATATTGGGTCTACTAGCCGTGAGATAAAGAAGACTACCTATCATACCTCAGTATAGTTTTTGGTCTACGTCCTCACCACTTTCATCCGCATCAAGCTTTACACTTGTACTCATGGGAGTAGGCGCATGCTTAGAATTCTCCAAATTGAATTTCTTCACCAATTCCTTAGCATACTTGCTTTGAGAAATGAAAATCTCATCCTTAGTTTGCTTGACTTGGAGCCCGAGAAAGAATGTAAGCTCTCCCATCATACTCATCTCAAAATGATCTTGCATAACTTTAGAAAATTCCTTACACAAAGATTCATTAGTAGCACCGAAAATGATATCATCAACATATATTTGAACTAAAATGAAATCATTTTTCCTTTTTCTCACAAAAAGAGTGTTATCAATTGTTCCTTTTGAAAAACCATTTTCAACAAGAAAACTAGAGAGGCGAGCATACCAAGCTCTAGGAGCTTGTTTCAACTCATATAAAGCTTTTTGAACCCGGTAAACATGATTTGGAAAAGCATGATCTATGAAACCGGGGGGTTGCTCAACATATACTTCCTCATCTATAAAACCATTTAAAAAGACACTTTTAACATCCATTTGAAATAATTTGAAAATTTTAAAGCTAGCAAATGCTAAAAACATCCTAATAGATTCCAACATTGCAACCGGTGCAAAGGTTTCGTCATAGTCTATGCCCTCCTCTTGATTGTATCCTTGGGCAACCAAACGAGCTTTATTTCTAGTAACAATGCCATGTTCATCAAGTTTGTTTCTAAAAACCCATTTAGTACCAATAACACTAGCATTGTTAGGAGCGAGTAACAACTCCTTGTGAAGGGCTCCCAATTATTTGTTCCTTTGGATGGTTTGATGCGAATTTTTAAGCTTTAGGAAGTTCAACTTATTCATGATCATTGGAGCTATCCACATCCTTTTGTGCTTCTATAGAGGGTGTATTATTGATTTGTAAAAGGTCCAATCCTCCTTCAACATCATCATCTTTCCTAGGTAAAACAACTTAAGAACCAACATTAGTCTCATCAAAAGTAACGTTTATAGATTCTTCAACAACGAGAGTTCGTTTGTTGAAGACCCTATAAGCCTTACTTCGAGGTGCATAACCTAAGAAAATACCAACATCAATTTTGGAATCAAATTTATCATGGTGATCTTTTATATTTAAAATAAAACATTTGCAACCAAAGATACGAAAATAACCAATAAAAGGAGTTTTTCCATAAAATAGTTCATAAGGAGTTTTCTTAAGCTTTGGTCTAATTAAAACACGATTTAAAACATGGCAAGCCGTATTGACGGCTTCCGCCCAAAAATATTTTGACAAATCAAAAAAATTTAGCATAGTGCGTTCCATCTCTTGTATGTGTTCAACAATAGCATTTTGTTGTGGTGTTCTAGGAGCGGAAAACATGTGAGTTATATCATGATGTGCACAAAAATCATAGAAAAAATCATTTTGAAATTCACCTCCATGATCACTTCTTATTTTAACAACTTTTACATAGAAAAAATCATTTTGAAATTCACCTCCATGATCACTTCTTATTTTAACAACTTTTAAATCTTTTTTATTTTCAATTCTTTTGACATGATTAGAAAATTCTTCAAAACAATCATTTTTATTTGCAAGAAATATAGTCAATGTAAACCGAGAAAAAATCATCAATAATCACAAATACATAGTGTTTGCCTCCAAGAGAGGTAACACGCATAGGACCAAATAAATCAAGATGAAGTAATTGCAAAGGTTTAGAAGTCGATACCTCATTGATGGATTTGAAAGAAGATTTTGTTTGTTTACCTTTGGCACAATCTTCACATATGGTATCTTTAATGAAGTACAAGTTAGGCAACCCTTTTACAAGATTTCTCTTAGACAACTTTGATATCAAATCCATGTTTGCATGTCCAAGCCTCTTATGCCAAATCCAAGGGTTTTCATCAATTACCGCAAGGCACTTCACATCTTGATTCACTAATTCATTCATCTCAAAAATGTACACATTAGACTTGCGATTAGCAACAAAAACAATTTTTCCATTCATACTAATAATGCATTTGTCCGGTTTAAAGGAAATATCAAAACATTTATCACTCAATTGGCTAATGTTAAGAAGATTATGATTCAATCCATTAACCAAATAAATATCTTCTATAACGGGTGAAGGTTTCTTACCAATAGAACCAATACCAATAATTTTACCTTTCTCACCACCACCGAAGGAGACGCTACCTCCTTCAATCATTGATAGGGTTGAAAATAACTCTTTGTTGCCCGTCATATGATGAGAGCAACCACTATCAAGGCACCACATCTCTTTACGTCGTTACCGTGATGTCCCCTACAAGAGAGGAAAGTGTAGTAACTTTAGGTACCCACGTCTTGGGTCATTGGTAGTTAGTGAAATACGTTCAAAACTATAAGTATGAAAATGTGTGTGTTGACATCCTAATAGCTTCAGATGAAATCTAAACTATTTGCCTATATTCTAGCACTAGAGAGAAAATAAAACCTAGCTAATATCCTCACGAGAATACAATTCTTGAGTCTTGATATAGCTTGAGTTTGGATGAAGCTTCTAATTGAATTTGGTGTTCTTGAAATACCGTTGCTTCATCACTATGCCTCCTCCTCCTTTGGATAAAATCGTTGTAGCGCATATTCCATCCAATCCTCCATTAGTGGCACTAACATGCTTGATATATGAATTTACTACATTTGCACTCAATAAGCCATTAGTACCGATAATGGTGGTTGTAAAACATCATCAAAACATAAGGGCTAACAAAATTGACAACATTTTAAGCCCAATCGTATTTATATATTTATCTATAAGCCCAAATTCTCAAATACAAAGCAAACAAAAGTTAGTGGGGCCCCCTTAATTTTTTTTCAAAAATCCCAATCTACCCCCTTCTCCCCCCCCCTAAAAAACCAGAAAAAAAACATCGCGTTTACTATCTTCTTTCATTCTATAACACCTTGTTTGAATGGAGGTTAATGGATGGAAGTTAAAGTGAAATTTTAATTTCACCTTGTTTACGATTTTTTTGAGGGGTTAGAGGATGGAATAGAAGTTTAAAGTTCCTTCCATTTTCCTCCCCTCCAATTTGGGAGGTAGAGGATGGAATGCAAACCAATGTAAAATTTTACAATGTGATAAGACAATTATACCCTTCTGACATTAAAATCAATGGTTAAGATATACTCACATCCAATATGTTAGGGTATTTATGTAACTTTATACATATTCACTTCACTTCCCTCCTCTTAATTAGAACTCCCAAACAAGATAAAACAAATTTACTTTTGTTCCCCTTACTAAACTTCCAAACAACATTTTATCTTTTCGCTTTCATTCCCTACCTTTCATTTCCATTATTTAACTTTCCATCCCTTCCCTTAATAAACTCCCAAACAAAGTGTAACACTCATGAACCCACTAATTACTCCTCAACTCTATTAATGCATAGGGTTTGGTTGCTCAATTTTGGTTGGGATTCATTACTTTTTTGGTTTTATAGTATAATTTTTTTCCTTTCCTTAACTTCTAAATTTGTAGCATTAATTTTTTTATTTTCTTTCAACAAAATTATTTCACATTATTATTCATGAATCC
Source organism: Asparagus officinalis (assembly GCF_001876935.1). Lineage (NCBI taxonomy): Eukaryota > Viridiplantae > Streptophyta > Magnoliopsida > Asparagales > Asparagaceae > Asparagus > Asparagus officinalis. Next base: position 19,966,407 of record NC_033798.1, on the reverse strand, counting down.
TCATAGTTGTTTTACAGTTAATATGAAAAAGTAATACTAAAAAAAAATCAAAAGTTTAATTTTAGTTCTAGTATTAGATTTAATTTTTGAGTTGCCATTTTAATTTCATAAATTTGATTTTATTTTGTTGTAAGACCAAAATCTATAGTTAGTTAAATTTAGTTTAAATTAACTATCTTTGATAAAATTTGCACGTTAAGTTGATTGAAGATTATATACTGTACTTTCACCATAACACGCTATGCTTTCACAAAAACCATCTATCACTTTAACCAGTACTTTAATTATAGCGAGTTTTGGTGAAAATATAGTAGGTTTTCTGTAAGTATAATTAGTTTTGTTGTGAGTATATTAGGCTTTTGTAAAAGTATAGCAGGTTTTCTTGCAAGTACAACAGATTTTCTGTAAGTAAATAAGATTTTGGTGAGAGTGCAACAACTTTTTTCATAAATATAGTAGATCTTTCTGTAAGTATAGCAGGTTTCGGTGAAAGTATAGCAGATTTTTCTATAAGTATGGCAGATTTTTTTATAAGTGTAGCAGGTTTTGGTAAAACTATAACAATTTTTTTGTAAGTATAGCAGGTTTTGGTGAAATTATTGAGGTTTTCCTATAAGTACTACATGTTTTTCTATAAGTTTTGGTTAAAATACAGCAGATATTTTGGTAAGTATAGCACGTTTTCGTGAAAGTATAGCGGGTTTTGGTAAAAATACAGTATAAATCTTTGTTCCTCTCAGTTGTACAAAAAATAAATAAAATTTACAAATTTTGTTAAAAATAATCGACTTAAACCAAATTTAACTAATTATGAAATTTGGTCTCACAACAAATTAAAATCAAAGTTATAAAATTAAAATCACAATTCTCAAATTATATCATAATCCTAAAATTAAAATCGACATTTTGATTTTTTTACTAATAATTTTTCATATTAGTTGTAATAAATAACCATGAGGATTCTTGAATAATAATGTGAAGTAATTTTGATGAAGAAAATGCAAAATTAATGCTACAAATTTTAAAGTTGAGCAACGGACAAAGATTATGCCTTAAAATACCAAAAAGTGATAAAGCTCCATCAAAATTGAGCAATTAAACCCTATGCATTAATGGAGTTGAGGAGTAATTAATGGGTTCATGAGAGTTAAAAAATGAAAGAAGAGAGTAAAGGAAAGGGGGACCCACTAACTTATGTATTATATTTGAGAATTTGGGCTTAAAGAGAAGTATATAAAGATGATTAGGTTCAAAGGTACAAAACAAGGTATGTCAAGCCCCCAAAATACGCAGCTTATTTTGAGATGCATGATAACGTCAACACGTGCAAAAAGCACATGCTAAGCCTGATGTGCACTTTCATATCGTAAATAAAACTTTCAACAAAAAAACTTTAATGACATATAAAAGTCTCAGAGCAAAAACTATATTGTAACTAGTTCACTCTAATGAGTCAAAGACTCTTATTTACATAAGCATAACAACATATCTAAAAACATGACTCTCAGCATCAAAGCACTTTCTAATAGACCCTTCTAATGTCCCACACCTCCGAGCTATCTAATTTTTATATGAAAAAGATTGAAAAACAACGGGGTGAGTTTACATTCAGTTAGCAGAAAACTTATCATTAGCAGATCAGACAAGTATACGAAAATTTTCTATATTAAATATAAACAGACTATTGCCAAAGGGAACAATTTTAGGAAACATATAATTTTCGAACACGAGAAACTTACATTAGTAGCACGTGACAGTGTCATAAGATATTATTTACAAAATTTAAGAAATAATACGAATGAGCACTAAATATTTTTAAACTGTAAAATTGTTAAAGTTAATCCTAATTATAAAAGGATTTGAGTTTATTATCTATAGAAATTCACCTCTTTTATAAGAGTTTGTTTTATTAGGAATTAGTTCATAGAGTAGTTTAGTTTTATTTATCTATAGGCTTTGAGTAGTTTAGTTTTAGAATTCTTATTATACTAGAACTCTTGATAGATAAATTTTGTAAGTCTTTAAATAGGCATTCATGCATCCTTGTACAAAAAGAAGAAAAAAAAGGAAAAAAACATGTATTGTAGCAGCAACCAAAACAAAGAGCATAAATTTAGTTGTTCTTCCCTTCCTCTCTCTTCATATATCTTGATTATTTAATTGCCTCTTTGTTAGTAGTTGATCCAATAGTGGTATCAGATCCATGAACAATCTAAACGGGACGATGTCGCCTTCTATTCCTATATTGGATAGGAAGAATTATCAACGGTGGTGAGTGCAGATGAAGGTGTTATTTGAATATCAAGATATATTAGGTGTCATAGAGAACAGAGTTGCCAATCTCGCAAATAGTGCAAGTGAAGACGAAAAGAAAGCCCATTGTGAGATCAAGAAGAAGGATCGAAGGCGTTATTCTACATCCATCTAGGAGTGAATGATTTGGGTTTTTACAAGATCGACGGAGCAACTACAACAAAGCAAGTGTGAGATACTTTGGAAACATCATACCATCGAGTTGAAAAGGTAAAAAAAAATAGGCTTCAAACATTGAGGCGTCAATTTAAAATTTTGCTGATAGAACCCTCTGAAAGTGTTGCAGATTATGTGACTCGGGTACTTGCTTTGACAAATCAAATAAAAATAAGCAGGGAGAAGGTTGCAAATTTAGTAATTGTAAAGAAGATATTTGTAATGACCATGAATTTTTGATACTAGTTAAAAATAAGTTTTCTGGTATTTTAATATTAAATTATTATTTTCAAAAGAGTATTTATATTTTCTTGATTTTCTAGAATTTTTATGATTTAAAAATCCAGATTATATTTATTTTAATAATTTTACTATTATAAATTAAATTGTTAAACTAATACTTGATTATTTACTACTGTTATTATTATTGTTAATGACTACCTTATTTTGATTTTTTAGCCTATTCCATTCCCTCGTTTTTTCCTGCATTTTTCTGTATTATTTTCTTATTTTTAGTGTATTTTCTTTAAACCCTAACCAAACCTATATATACAACATTTTATTTTATTTTTTCTACTCCTCTTCTTTCACGAAAACCCCCGCAGCCTCTTTCCTCTCTCTTCTTCTCTCTCTTTGTTGTCTCTACCCCTTTGTTTCTCCTTCAGCCAGCCGAACCCATGTCCGCCAGCGCCCTCCTCCACGCCGACGACACCCGCTCACCTTCTCCTCCATCACTATCCTCTCCCTCAACCTTGTAGGCTGTCTAAAAATCATAATAGATAGCTTATCCCCCATCAAACACCGATGATGGAAGTTACAATCTGACGACTTCCAGAAGGTTACAATTTGAAGACTTTCACGTAGATCGCTGAAGGTTACAATCTGACGACCTTCACGACAACCGATGAGAGCTCTAGTTCAACAGCATTCATAATCAACATCGGGAGTTACAATCTGACGACTCTCATATTCTCAAGGAGCCAAGACGAAGATTACAGGACAATGATCTTTGCAACGCTATGACAAAAGAGATTACTTGTTGATAATCTCTCCAAAGCAAGACGCGGAACTCATCACCGTGCTCTAAGACCAAAACGCGGAGGTCCTCCCCGTGTATCAACACCAAAACGCGGAGGTCCTCCCCGTGTGTCAACAGTAAAACGCTGGAGTCGGACCCGCGTCACAACATCAAAACGCTAGAGTCGGACCCGCGTTACAACATCAAAACGCTGGAGTCGGACCCACGTTACAACATCAAAATGCTAGAGTCGGACCCGCGTTACAACATTAAAACACTGTGGTCGGACCCGTGTTTTTCAATACCCAGCGAGTACCCAACTCCGCGTCTCCATTTTAAAACGCGGAGTTAGGGTTCTGAACGCCGACGTGGGCGTTTGACTCGTTCAAACACGAGCTGAACGGTTGCAGGAACCGTTTTCCATCCACGATTTGAGGGATTTCCGCCCCACTTAGGAGAGGATTAAGGGGGCGGTTACACCCCTTAATTCCCTATAAATATGGGTAAACTCAATAGAGTTCAGGATGGCATTTTCGGATCTGGGACTTAGCAGCAAAGGGGGAGATCTTGGAGCATCATAGATTAAGAGATCGGCATTCATCCTTTGGAGTATTCCTTGAAGCCTTCGGCCTTGCCTTGAGAACCGATTCTCGGTTCAAATCAACTCTTTTTCAAGAGTTTCCAACTCGTTCAGAGTTATCAACTCGTCCAGAGTTTCAAACTTGCCACGCAAGTTCTCCACAGCGTCGAATCGTGAGGAGAAAACATCGTTCCAGTGAAGCAAAACGTCGGATTGTCAACGGAGAGCAAACTCGACGCGAGCATTCGAGGGAGGCACTCCATCGCCACCGTGAAGAACCCAGTTTTAAACAAAGGGGAGAATCAAATTCGTTCTCCTCTCTTTTGTAATCAGGGAATTCAACTGTAATTGATTTTGAGAGAATACAAGTCATTTTCTTTCACTGTCTCTTTACTACAAATTTTCCTACAAACAAACCTCCGCCTCAACTACCCCGACCTCAGCTGCAGCCAGCCCTCACCGCCCTCCTCTGTCAGCTCCACTTCGCTGTCGCCGCGTCTCCAGTCCAGATCCACCGTCGACCAGCCCCTCGATCTTCCCCAGCGCCGCTCCACTCTCCCTCCTCTGCCGCAAGCTCCTCCCCCATCAGACCCGACCACGCCAACTCCTCACCTATTCCAAGCCTCCGACTAGCCACCCCTATGACACCGTTCAGATCCACATCAAGCTCTGCCACCCTCCTACAGCAGCTCTCCGCTGAACTTCACCGTCACCGCCATCTCACCGTCGCCGCTCATTGTTATCCCCTCTTCCGCTGTCTAACTCCGACAGTTCCTTCAACCGTCACTGTCGCCTCACTCGCGGACTCGCACGTCAACGTCGATACGTTCGACGGAAACCCGAGGCAAGATCCCTCTTGCTCAAATCTGAATTTTAGATCCATTATAAATTATATGCATATATTTGGTTGTATTGTGATTAGATGTAGTGTGTATACTGTGATATAATTATCCGCGAGAGATTATTGGATGAATAATATTCTGTAAGGGAAAAAATTATTTTGACAAAGAATTATTTTTTTGAATAATTATTATAAATTAAAAGAATTTATTTTGGAAAAGAATCATTTTAGAATAATTAAAAGGAAATTTATTTTGAAAAAGGATTTTTTAGATCTGCTCACTACTTCTGTACACATACACCGCACTATTCATAGTTACTGTGCATGTTTTACAATCTTTATTTTAATATACTTGACATGCCATGATATCGCTGCATAGGATTGGTTGTATTTCATTTATTATTTCCTTATTGTGATTGAGAACCGTTAGTAGTTCATGACTTAGTCGCTTTGCGCGTCATGAACAAGACTTATTGACATGCGTGGGTGTGTTGACTAAATTTTGGTGGTGAACCCGAGATCTAGTATAAGTTGTGTTTGTTGACTTAGAGAAACAAGAAGAGTTGGGATGAGAAAGTCTTGGTTCATGTGATCGGATGTGGTTGTTGATGTATCTTCCAAACTCGCACCGGTGAAAATCATGTAGTCACTAGGGTTGGTTTGTTGGGTGGTTGTTGATGTATCTTCCAAACTCGCACCGGTGAAAATCATGTAGTCACTAGGGTTGGTTTGTTGGGCCAAAGTTAAAATCGTGTAGTCACTTTGGTCAGTGAAAATCGTGTAGTCACCCGAGTTTTGCTTGAGTTCGGACCAGGCCAAAATCGGATTGCGTGTAGTCCTTTGACCGATATCGTGTACCGACATTGGATGCACGTAGAGGATTTGTGAATAGTCAATTATCCGAGAATATGAACTTTGACCTATTTGAGATGTGGACCAGTGAGTTATTATAGGATGGTTAGTAGTGTGACCCCATTCTTGGATGAGTTGGATTTTTCTCCTGACTATTAAAATCTAGTGGTGATTTGCATCTAGTTGTTACAATTATAGTTGCATACTTCTATTTTTATTATTTCTGTCATTGCATTGGTCATTCGATCGTTTCTTTTGTGGGTTTTTGCCGTGTTCCATGCATGCTGACGTACACCTGTTTTCTCTGGTGTATGTCAGACTTAGAGGAAGGACAGGTCCAGCTTGGAGATACTCCAGAGCCCGAGTATCCTCAGCATGAGTGCTTTGCCGACATAGTAGAAGAAGAAGTCGAAACCTACTTTTTATTTTATTAGTTAATGGTCCTAGTTTACTTTTGTAGTTCTTTCTATTTCCGTTGAACGATGTATTCTATATCTCTTCAGCATTCAGTTGGATAGTTTTGTAATAAGGGCATGTTTGACCCAAACTTTGTGTCTCGGATGTTATCTCATTTGTGATATAACCTTTTTGTTCTGAGTTGTTCATTATATTCTTACTAATTGTGATCGGGGACCTATGACTTCACATTATATATTGCTTGACGCTTAGCGTATTAGGTTGAGAAGAAATGATTTTTTATTTATTCACCTCAATCTAATACATCGCGGGCTTGTTCACGTTCTGATTCCCGGGTATTTCGGGAAGCGGGGCGTGACAATATTGCGATCTCTTACAGCAAAATTTAATCATACCGTGGTAACAATTGAAGTATCGAAGGATTTGTCCAAGATGACAGTTGATGAGTTGATGGGTACCTTACAAGTTCACGAGCAACACATGAACGAGAGGTCAACCGAGAAGCCCCTTGAGAAAACGTTTGGTACCTTACAAGTTCACGAGCAACACATGAACGAGAGGTCAACCGAGAAGCCCCTTGAGAAAACGTTTTAAAGTCAAGCTTTTATAAAAAATAACAAAGGAGTGCAGTACGAAAGAGACCAGCGAGGAGGAAATTCTCATGGCAGAGGACGAGGATAAAGGAACTACAACAACCGAGGACGCGGATACTACAATAGTTAAGGACATGGCATTTATAATAACAATCAAAGAGATGTGGACAACGAAGGACGCGGATACTACAATAGTTAAGGACATGGCATTTATAATAACAATCAAAGAGATGTGGACAACGATGGCATATATGTTTGGAACAGATTCCATTTTGAGAGATTTGAAAAAGCACTATCTTGTAGCACGTGTGTCGCCCAGGGCATAAGGGGCATGATGACTTGATCAGAGAAGCAATTATCAATCAAATTATAATAAATCAAACAGTGAATGTTATATATGTCACAGATATGGTCACTATGCAAAGGAGTGCAAGTACCAGGATATAAAAAGTTCATGGATTCAAGGCATCTCAACCAGATCCATGTTCACCAAGAGCCAGTCCTGTCCAATCATGGACTGGGGGTTCCAATTCAAACCTCACGATCAGTGAGTAATTCTTCTCAAGTCTTTGCAACAAATTTGAGAGAGTTTATATCGAGAGAAAGACCGATGCAACAAGTCATTCGTTCATTCCAATGTGAACAACTGATTCCTACGGTCCTCTCGGGATGTCAATGCTACTCATATGCGGCCAAATTATTGGTGTTTGACCAATTTACGAACGTTGCCTTGCCCAACCAACAATGACGTTCTCACAGGAAGAAGTCTCCAGAGACCGAGTATCCTGGGGTCACTATCAATGTGATCGGCAGAGGGAAAGCCTCAGGTCCTAGTTCTGATGACTCTGAGACAAGTCGTTCTCCGACCGTCAGACAAATCGCTAACGAGTTTGAAGGAGTTTACCGATGCACTCGGACGCGAACAGGAGCCATTCCCCCTATCAACTATCAGAGGTTAGCCAGGGGAACCAATTCCAATGATGAACACTCAGCCATTGCATAGTCCCAATCATCAAGCTCTTTTGTTGAACATGAGAGCCCCGCTTATATGACGGGAAACCATGAAGATCTCACGAAGAGACTTAATGAGCAGGAGGCCATGATCAAATCTCAGCAAGAGGCCATCAATGAACTCATGGCCCTGTTGACTCAAATCGTCGCAAACAAGGTCAAATCTCAGAAGACATATTCGCCACCCAGGCAAGAATCTTCCCGGAGAGGAAAAACGTCTTCATCCCGACCTCACACAAGCAAAGGAAAGGGAAAGGTGGTTGATGACACGGCTTCTGACCAAGAAGCCTACAACCTGGAATCTTCCTCTAATGAAGGAAGAGAGATTGAGAACGAGTATAATCTTCAGTCTGCCAAAATGGAAGAATTGAAAACCCGCTTCAATGCCATGGCCAACAGAAGCAAGCTCCAAGACGAGGGAGTTGTCAGACCCTATCCTGCCGAATGGGATGCAGTCCCTTATCCTCCAAAATTTGAAGTCCCGACGCTACAAACTTTTGACGGCACGGGATCACCGAACCAACATATTTATCATTTCAAGTCACAGTCTGGGAATGTAATATCAAACGATGCCATACTGACTCGATTGTTCATTGGCACCCTTAAGGGAGTTACCTTTGAATGGTTCAGGAAACTACCTGCCGGATGTATCCAAAGGTGACCAGATTTAGAGAGACTCTTCCTGTCAAGATTTTTTGAAGAGGATACAGAAGTCTCCATCCATACCCTTCTCGCCACTAAGCAGAAGAAGAGGGAATCCGTCAAAGCCTTCGTCAAAAGGTTCCGAACCATGGCTCTCCGGTGTTCGTCAGGTATGACATAGTCTACTTTGGTAGAGACCTGTCGACACAACTTGCAAACCGACCTCCTAGTCCGAATAGGAGTTGCAGAATGTCGTTCCTGGAGACAACTAATTTCTCAAGGCGAACAGGCTCAAAAGATTATTGCCAGGATCAAAGCTGAAGAACAAAATAGGCAGGATCAACCTGAGCAATCTGACCAAGCCCAACCTTCTCCTGAGCAATCGGACCAAGCCTAATCTCCTAAGTCAGAAGGGGAAGATACTACGACCACTGAAGCTAATCCTCTTCAGTAGGATGCCGGGTCTCCAATAACTATCACGTTAACAATTACCTCTGATAGTCAAACTCATTAGATAGTAGCCTACTCCTTTTCCCCCCTGCACTTGTTCAAGACTGGGGGTTGGTTTATTTGTAGTTCATTGGATTATGAGTAATAAAGTTTCTGAGTTGTTATGTTTAATAGAATACCTCTGTCAACCACAAAATCTACCAAAACTATCACGTTAACAGTTACCTCTGATAGTCCATCAATCTGCTAATCCTCTTCAATAGGATGGTAGGCCCACAAAATTATCACGTTAACAGTTACCTCTGATAGTCCATCAACTTGTCAATCCGCTTCAATAGGATCACAGGTCCACAAAAACTATCACGTTAACATTTACCTCTGATAGTCCATCAACTTGTCAATCCGCTTTAATAGGATGGGAGGTCCACAAAAACTATCACGTTAATGATCACCTCTGATAGTCCTTTTAGGCAGGTCCACTAAAACTATCACGTTAATAATCACCTCTGATAGTCTGTTTTCTCCAAATTCCCCCACCAATCCTCCTCAACAGGATGACAGGTCCATAAATCTATCACGTTAACAGTTACCTCTGATAGTCCATCAATCTGCCAATCCACTTCAACAGGAGGGTAGGTCCACAAAACTATTATGTTAACATCTACCTCTAATAGTCCCTCAACTTGTCAATCCTCTTCTCAATAGGATGACAGGTCCATAAATCTATCACGTTAACAGTTACCTCTGATAGTCTATCAATCTGCCAATCCTCCTCAATAGGATGACAGGTCCATAAATCTATCACGTTAACAGTTACCTCTGATAGTCCATCAATCTGCTAATCCGCTTCAATAGGATGGCAAGTCCACAACTATCACGTTAACAGTTACCTCTGATAGTCAAACTCATCAGATAATAGCCTACCAGGTGATGTGCCTCTATTCCGACTTTATGGATAGTGCCCCACTAGGCAATGTGTCTTATCTACCTCTTTTTTATTCCCTTGCTAAGTCTTAATCAAGACTGGGGGTTGGTTACTTAGAATCCATTGGATTAAGAGTAACGAATCTTTCACATCGTCGAGTTAACATTACACTTCTGACGATCATCATCCCCATAGAGTATGCATTCAACTTGCATCACTCCCAATTTGTCACGTTAACAATATACCTCTGACAACAATCAACTTATCAATCCTTGACAATAGGATTATAAGTCCTCAAAATTGCTCAAATCGCAATCTTCCCCAGCAAGACGCTAAGTCTTCAAAATCTTGTTCAAATCACAAGCATCAAAATTTATCGCTTTTGATGATAAACTCATTTAGCAAGTTTCCCCAGCGAGACGCTAATTCCTAAAATCTTGTGCAAGTCACAAGAACACATCCCTGTCATATTAACATTAAACCTCTAACAAATTCACTTATCAATCCTCGTCAATAGGATGATAAGTCCACAAAGTTGCTCCAATCGCAACACATTCCTGTCACGTTAACAATATACCTTCTGACAAAATCCACTTATCAATCCTCGTCAATAGGATGATAAGTCCACAAAGTTGCTCCAATCGCAACACATTCCTGTCATGTTAACAATATACCTCTGACAACAATCCACTTATCAATCCTCGTCAATAGGATGATAAGTCTCCAAAGTTGCTCCAATCGCAACACAAACTCTCGTCACGTTAACACTAGACCTCTGACAACCCACTTATCAATCCTCTTCAGTAGGATGATAAGTCTACAAAGTTACTCCAATTGCGACACAAATTCCTGTCACGTTAACACTAAACCTATGGCAAAATCAACTTATCAATCCTCTTCAATAGGATGATAAGTCCACAAAGTTGCTCCAATCGCAACACAAAATCTTGTCACGTTAATATTACACATCTGACAATATCAACTTATCGACTCTCTTCAATAGAGCGATAGGCCCACACATTCTCCCGTCATGTTAACACTAAACCTCTGACAAATCAACTTTCTTCAATAGAGCGATAGGCCCACACATTCTCCCGTCATGTTAACACTAAACCTCTGACAAATCAACTTGTCAATCCTCTTCAATAGGATGATAAGTTCACAAAGTTGCTCCGATCGTAACAAATTCCCATCAAGTTAACATCACACCTCTGATGACCAAATCAACTTATCGACTATCTTCAATAGAGCGATAGGTCTATAAAATACTGTTAGGTTAACATCACACCTCTAACAGTCAAACCCCCCAATAAACTTGTTAATCCTTTTTCAACAAGAATAGCAAGTTTTTATCATAAAATTCCCAGTGGATTAAAGATTTTTTGGAATTATCCTAGTGATAACCAAGAAAATTTATGAATTTTACTCTAAGTAAAAATTCATGCCAAGTTAATACTACACCTCTGGCGCTTCCAAATTTCTTTTAGTGTTTCAAGTCACACAGGAAGAAACAGCACCATAAATCCATGCCTTCATGCATGGGAGAATTTATCTCGACCCCTAAACAGAGATAAGCCTGCATCTAACACAAGCTGCCGGGTGGTTCGTTCCCGCGAAAATGATCAAGTCTACGTATTCAATATCGTAGCGGGTCGTTATTAATAACGCCAAAATCCATGCCTTACATGCATGGGGAAATTTATCCCGAATCCTAAGTAGGGATAAATCAACGCCTAACACGTGTTGCCGGTTAGTCTTTCACCGTAAAAAGGACAAAAGTCTATGTATTCGACATCGTAGCAGATCGTTATTAATAACGCCAAAATCCATGCCTTACACGCATGGGGAAATTTATCCCGAATCCTAAGTAGGGATAAGTCAACGCCTAACACGCGTTGCCGGTTAGTCTTTTACTGTAAAAAGGACAAAAGTCTACGTATTCGACATCGTAGCAGGTCGTTATTAATAACGCCAAAATCCATGCCTTACACGCATGGGGAAATTTATCCCGAATCCTAAGTAAGGATAAGTCAACGCCTAACACGTGTTGCCGGTTAGTCTTTCACCGTAAAAAGGACAAAAGTCTACGTATTCAACATCGTAGCAGGTTGTTATTAATAACACCGAAATTCATGCCTTACACGCATGGGGGACTTTATCTCGATTCCTAATTAGAGATAGCCAGTTAGTCTTTTTCCATAAAAATAACAAAGTCTATGTATTCAAAATCATAGCATCAAGTCTAAGAGGGTTCATTCTCTTAGCACAACGTTACATGTGGAACGGACTTAGACAATCCACATGCTAGCCCGACTCAAACGGTAGTCGGTAAAGGCTTATCAAATCTGTTGATGGCTGAAGGTTTGCCAAAAATCCTACGCATGTGTGCAGGTTCATTAGCTTAATGGATGTGAGCCGAGACTTGAAACGAATAAGCTGAAGACAAGTCTCAAAGACTTAGTAAAAAATGCATGAAAGTCACCTTCGCATCGAAACGCCGAGGACAGACTCACGTTACAAAACCGATAACGCCAAGGTCATAGCCGTGTTTTAAGTCAAAACGCTGAGGTCAGACCCGCGATGCAAAAACCAAACGCGGAGGTCAGACGCTGAGGTCAGACCCACGATGCAAAAACCAAACGCCGAGGTCACACCCGTGTTCCAAATTCAACATGCAAGGGTGAGTCCCGCGTCTCAAGTTCAAAACGTAGGGATACACCCCAACATTCCAGAAGCAGGATTATGGCGCATACCTTCACACATGTCCTACATGGCAAATCCCTTCAACCAAGATACCTTCGAAGCGAGTGCAGAGAACGACTTCTTTACAACAAGGAATCAACAGCTCCAGGATCAGAGTTGAGATCCAAAGTATTCCGAAAATTCGTCCCAGTCGATCGCAAACTTTAGAAAACTTTGGAGGGGGTTCTGTAGGCTGTCTAAAAATCATAATAGATAGCTTATCCTCCAACAAACACCGATGATGGAAGTTACAATCTGACGACTTCCAGAAGGCTACAATTTGAAAACTTTCATGTAGATCACTGAAGGTTATAATCTGACGACCTTCACGACAACTGATGAGAGCTCTAGTTCAACAGCATTCACAATCAACATCGGGAGTTACAATCTGACGACTCTCATATTCTCAAGGAGCCAAGACGAAGATTATAGGACAATGATCTTTGCAACGCTATGAAAAAAGAGATTACTTATTGATAATCTCTCCAAAGCAAGACGCGGAACTCATCACCGTGCTCTAAGACCAAAACGCGGAGGTCCTCCCCGTGTATCAATACCAAAACACGGAGGTCCTCTCCGTGTGTCAACAGTAAAACGCTGGAGTCGGACCCGCGTCACAACATCAAAACGCTGGAGTCGGACCCACGTTACAACATCAAAATGCTGGAGTCGGACCTGCGTTACAACATTAAAACACTGGGGTCGGACCCGCGTTTTTCAATGCCCAACGAGTACCTAACTCCGCGTCTCCATTTTAAAATGCGGAGTTAGGGTCCTGAACGCCGACGTGGGCATTTGACTCGTTCAAACACGAGCTGTACGGTTGCACGAACCGTTTTCCCTTAACGATTTGAGGGATTTCCGCCCCACTTAGGAGCGGATTAAGGGGGCGGTTACACCCCTTAATTCCATATAAATATGGGTAAACTCAATAGAGTTCAGGCTAGCATTTTCGGATCTGGGACTTGGCAGCAAAGGGGGAGATATTGGAGCATCATAGATTAAGAGATCAGCATTCATCCTTTGGAGTATTCCTTGAAGCCAAAGGGGAGAATCAAATTCGTTCTCCTCTCTTTTGTAATCAGGGAATTCAACTGTAATTGATTTTGAGAGAATACAAGTCATTTTCTTTCACTGTCTCTTTACTACAAATTTTCCTACAAACAAACCTCCGCCTCAACTACCCCGACCTCAGCTGCAGCCAGCCCTCACCGCCCTCCTCTGTCAGCTCCACTTCGCTGTCGCCGCGTCTCCAGTCCAGATCCACCGTCGACCAGCCCCTCGATCTTCCCCAGCGCCGCTCCACTCTCCCTCCTCTGCCGCAAGCTCCTCCCCCATCAGACCCGACCACGCCAACTCCTCAACCGTCGAATCCGCCTCCACCTCAACTCTGATCCTTCGCCCTCCACCTCAGCTGACAGCCACCCCCTTCACCTCCTATTCCAAGCCTCCGACTAGCCACCCCTATGACACCGTTCAGATCCACATCAAGCTCTGCCACCCTCCTACAGCAGCTCTCCGCTGAACTTCACCGTCACCGCCATCTCACCGTCGCCGCTCATTGTTATCCCCTCTTCCGCTGTCTAACTCCGACAGTTCCTTCAACCGTCACTGTCGCCTCACTCGCGGACTCGCACGTCAACGTCGATACGTTCGACGGAAACCCGAGGCAAGATCCCTCTTGCTCAAATCTGAATTTTAGATCCATTATAAATTATATGCATATATTTGGTTGTATTGTGATTAGATGTAGTGTGTATACTGTGATATAATTATCCGCGAGAGATTATTGGATGAATAATATTCTGTAAGGGAAAAAATTATTTTGACAAAGAATTATTTTTTTGAATAATTATTATAAATTAAAAGAATTTATTTTGGAAAAGAATCATTTTAGAATAATTAAAAGGAAATTTATTTTGAAAAAGGATTTTTTTTATCTGCTCACTACTTCTGTACACATACACCGCACTATTCATAGTTACTGTGCATGTTTTACAATCTTTATTTTAATATACTTGACATGCCATGATATCGCTGCATAGGATTGGTTGTATTTCATTTATTATTTCCTTATTGTGATTGAGAACCGTTAGTAGTTCATGACTTAGTCGCTTTGCGCGTCATGAACAAGACTTATTGACATGCGTGGGTGTGTTGACTAAATTTTGGTGGTGAACCCGAGATCTAGTATAAGTTGTGTTTGTTGACTTAGAGAAACAAGAAGAGTTGGGATGTGAAAGTCTTGGTTCATGTGATCGGAAGTGGTTGTTGATGTATCTTCCAAACTCGCACCGGTGAAAATCATGTAGTCACTAGGGTTGGTTTGTTGGGTGGTTGTTGATGTATCTTCCAAACTCGCACCGGTGAAAATCATGTAGTCACTAGGGTTGGTTTGTTGGGCCAAAGTTAAAATCGTGTAGTCACTTTGGTCAGTGAAAATCTTATAGTCACCCGAGTTTTGCTTGAGTTCGGACCAGGCCAAAATCGGATTGCGTGTAGTCCTTTGACCGATATCGTGTAGCGGCATTGGATGCACGTAGAGGATTTGTGAATTGTCAATTATCCGAGAATATGAACTTTGACCTATTTGAGATGTGGACCAGTGAGTTATTATAGGATGGTTAGTAGTGTGACCCCATTCTTGGATGAGTTGGATTTTTCTCCTGACTATTATAATCTAGTGGTGATTTGCATCTAGTTGTTACAATTATAGTTGCATACTTCTATTTTTATTATTACTGTCATTGCATTGGTCATTCGATCGTTTCTTTTGTGGGTTTTTGCCGTGTTCCATGCACGCTGACGTACACCTGTTTTCTCTAGTGTACGTCAGACTTAGAGGAAGGACAGGTCCAGCTTGGAGATACGCCAGAGCCCGAGTATCCTCAGCATGAGTGCTTTGCCGACATAGTAGAAGAAGAAGTCGAAACCTACTTTTTATTTTATTAGTTAATGGTCCTAGTTTACTTTTGTAGTTCTTTCTATTTCCGTTGAATGATGTATTCTATATCTCTTCAGCATTCAGTTGGATAGTTTTGTAATAAGGGCATGTTTGACCCAAACTTTGTGTATCGGATGTTATCTCATTTGTGATATGACATTTTTGTTCTGAGTTGTTCATTATATTCTTACTAATTGTGATAGGGGACCTGTAACTTCGCATTGTATATTGCTTGACACTTAGCGTATTAGGTTGAGAAGAAATGATTTTTTATTTATTCACCTCAATCTAATACATCGCGGGCTTGTTCCCGTTCTGATTCCCAGGTATTTCGGGAAGCGGGGCGTGACAATATTGCGATCTCTTACAGCAAAATTTAATCATACTGTGGTAACAATTGAAGTATCGAAGGATTTGTCCAAGATGACAGTTGATGAGTTGATGGGTACCTTACAAGTTCACGAGCAACACATGAACGAGAGGTCAACCGAGAAGCCCCTTGAGAAAACGTTTAAAGTCAAGCTTTTATAAAAAATAACAAAGGAGTGCAGTACGGAAGAGACCAGCGAGGAGGAAATTCTCGTGGCAGAGGACGAGGATAAAGGAACTACAACAACCAAGGACGCGGATACTACAATAGTTAAGGACATGGCATTTATAATAACAATCAAAGAGATGTGGACAACGATGGCATATATGTTTGGAACAGATTCCATTTTGAGAGATTTAAAAAAGCACTATCTTGTAGCACGTGTGTCGCCCAGGGCATAAGGGGCATGATGACTTGATACGAGAAGCAATTATCAATCAAATTATAATAAATCAAACAGTGAATGTTACATATGTCACAAATATGGCTACTATGCAAAGGAGTGCAAGTACCAGGATATAAGAAGTTCATGGATTCAAGGCATCTCAACCAGATCCATGTTTACCAAGAGCCAGTCTTGTCCAATCATGGACTGGGGGTTCCAATTCAAACCTCACGATCAGTGAGTAATTCTTCTCAAGTCTTTGCAACAAATTTGAGAGAGTTTATATCTAGAGAAAGACCGATGCAACAAGTCATTCGTTCATTCCAATGTGAACAACTGATTCCTACGGTCCTCTCGGGATGTCAATGCTGCTCATATGCGGCTAAATTATAGGTGTTTGACCAATTTACGAACGTTGCCTTGCCCAACCAACAACGACGTTCTCACAGGAAGAAGTCTCTAGAGACCGAGTATCCTGGGGTCACTATCAATGTGATCGGTAGAGGGAAAGCCTCAGGTCCTAGTTCTGATGACTCTGAGACAAGTCGTTCGCCGACCATCAGACAAATCGCTAACGAGTTTGAAGGAGTTTACCGACGCACTCGGACGCGAACATGAGCCATTCCCCCTGTCAACTATCAGAGGTTAGCCAGGGGAACCAATTCCAATGATGAACACTCAGCCATTGCAGAGTCCCAATCATCAAGCTCTTTTGTTGAACATGAGAGCCCCGCTTATTTGACGGGAAACCATGAAGATCTCACGAAGAGACTTAATGAGCAGGAGGCCATGATCAAATCTCAGCAAGAGGCCATCAATGAACTCATGGCCCTATTGTCTCAAATCGTCGCAAACATTGTCAAATCTCAGAAGACATATTCGCCACCCAGGCAAGAATCTTCCCGGAGATGAAAAACGTCTTCATCCCGACCTCACACAAGCAAAGGAAAGGGAAAGGTGGTTGATGACACGGCTTCTGATCATCCCGACCTCACACAAGCAAAGGAAAGGGAAAGGTGGTTGATGACACGGCTTCTGACCAAGAAGCCTACAACCTGGAATCTTCCTCTGTGGTTGATGACACGGCTTCTGACCAAGAAGCCTACAACCTGGAATCTTCCTCTGATGAAGGAAGAGAGATTGAGAATGAGTATAATCTCCAGTCTGCCCAAATGGAAGAATTGGAAGCCTGCCTCAATGCCATGGCCAACAGAAGCGAGCTCCAAGACGAGGGAGTTGTCAGACCCTATCCTGCCGAATGGGATGCAGCCCCTTATCCTCCAAAATTTGAAGTCCCGATGCTACAAACTTTTGACGGCACGGGATCACCGAACCAATATATTTATCATTTCAAGTCACAGACTGGGAATGTAATATCAAACGATGCCATACTGGCTCGATTGTTCATTGGCACCCTTAAGGGAGTTGCCTTTGAATGGTTCAGGAAACTACCTGCCGGATGTATCCAAAGGTGGACAGATTTAGAGAAACTCTTCCTGTCAAGATTTTTTGAAGAGGATACATAAGTCTCCATCCATACCCTTCTCGCCATTAAGCAGAAGAAGAGGAAATCCGTCAAAGCCTTCGTCAAAAGGTTCCGAACCATGGCTCTCCGGTGTTCGTCAGGTATGACACAGTCTACTTTGGTAGAGACCTGTCGACACAACTTGCAAACCGACCTCCTAGTCCGAATAGGACTTGCAGAATGCCGTTCCTGGAGACAACTAATTTCTCAAGACGAACAGGCTCAAAAGATTATTGCCAGGATCAAAGCTGAAGAACAAAGTAGGCAGGATCAACCTGAGCAATCGGACTAAGCCCAACCTTCTCCTGAGCAATCGGACCAAGCCCAATCTCCTAAGTCAGAAGGGGAAGATACTACGACCACTGAAGCTAATCCTCTTCAGTAGGATGTCGGGTCTCCAATAACTATCACGTTAACAATTACCTCTGATTGTCAAACTCATTAGATAGTGGCCTACTCCTTTTTCCCCCTACACTTGTTCAAGACTGGGGGTTGGTTTATTTGTAGTTCATTGGATTATGAGTAATAAAGTTTCTGAGTTGTTATGTTTAATAGAATACCTCTGTCAACCACAAAATCTACCAAAACTATCATGTTAACAGTTACCTCTGATAGTCCATCAATCTGCTAATCCTCTTCAATAGGATGGTAGGCCCACAAAACTATCACGTTAACAGTTATCTCTGATAGTCCATCAACTTGTCAATCCGCTTCAATAGGATCGCAGGTCCACAAAAACTATCACGTTAACATTTACCTCTGATAGTCCATCAACTTGTCAATCCGCTTTAATAGGATGGCAGGTCCACAAAAACTATCACGTTAACATTTACCTCTGATAGTCCATCAACTTGTCAATCCGCTTCAATAGGATGGCAGGTCCACTAAAACTATCACGTTAATAATCACCTCTGATAGTCTGTTTTCTCCAAATTCCCCCACCAATCCTCCTCAACAGGATGACAGGTCCATAAATCTATCACGTTAACAATTACCTCTGATAGTCCATCAATCTGCCAATCCACTTCAATAGGAGGGTAGGTCCACAAAACTATTATGTTAACATCTACCTCTGATAGTCCCTCAACTTGTCAATCCTCTTCTCAATAGGATGACAGGTCCATAAATCTATCACGTTAACAGTTACCTCTGATAGTCCATCAATCTGCCAATCCTCTTCAATAGGATAGTAGGTCCACAAAACTATCACGTTAACAGTTACCTCTGATAGTCCATCAATTTGCCAATCCACTTCAATAGGAGGGCAAGTCCACAAAACTATTATGTTAACATCTACCTCTGATAGTCCCTCAACTTGTCAATCCTCTTCTCAATAGGATGACAGGTCCATAAATCTATCACGTTAACAGTTATCTCTGATAGTCTATCAATCTGCCAATCCCCCTCAATAGGATGACAGGTCCATAAATCTATCACGTTAACAGTTACCTCTGATAGTCCATCAATCTGCTAATCCGCTTCAATAGGATGGCAAGTCCACAACTATCACGTTAACAGTTACCTCTGATAGTCAAACTCATCAGATAATGGCCTACCAGGTGATGTGCCTCTATTTCGACTTCATGGATAGTGCCCCACTAGGCGATGTGCCTTGTCTAAAGTTAAGTCTTGGTTGTGGCATTTTTGGTTTGGACATTTGAACTTTCGTAGTCTAAAGTTACTTGCACAAAGAAATTTGGTGAGAGGCTTGCCTGTTGTATATCATCCCAAACAGTTGTGTGAAGCTTGTATTCTTGGAAAGCAACATAAATCATCCTTTGATATTGAAAATACTTGGCGTGCAAAGAAGCCTTTTGAACTCGTTCATTCAGATGTGTGTGGTCCTATGAACATAATATCCAATGGCAATAATCGATACTTCCTTACTTTTATTGATGATTTCACAAGAAAAATATGAGTCTACTTTTTGCAGCAAAAATCTGAAGTCTTTGATTATTTTAAGAGCTTTAATGCCCTAGTTGAGAAGGAAAGCGGATACTTTATCAAGGTGCTACAAACAGATGGAGGAGGTGAATATACTTCTAATGAATTCAATAAGTATTGTATAGAAGAAGGAATAAAGTGTGATGTCATTTT
>NC_033798.1:19927977-19946536 GCF_001876935.1 Asparagus officinalis | reverse complement strand
TAATGGCGTCACTGAGCAAAAAAACCGGACGATACTTGACATGGCGAGAAGCATGCTAAAGGCCAAAGGTATGCCAAATTGTTTTTGGGGTGAAGTTGTCTCATGCACTATATACTTGTTGAATAGGTCACCAATAAAGCGCATTGATAATCTTACTCCTAAAGAGGCGTGGATTGGTTATAAGCCAAGTGTAAGACATCTCAAAGTGTTTGGCTCCATTGCTTATGCTCATATTCCAGCCAAAAGAAGAACGAAACTTAATAACATAGGCAAGAAGATAATTTTTATTGGCGACAAGTCCAGAGGTTACAAATTGTACAACCCTGTTACGAAGAAGGTGGTTGTAAGTAGAGATGTTACGTTTTCTAAGAAAGAAGCTTGGAATTAGGATCTAGAAGCACAAAACAATTCACGACGTACTCTCCTTGATATTCTTGAAGACGGTGTCCCTGTAGTAACTACCTACGGCCAATGCTCCTGAAGCTCCATCCCTGCAAATTTTATTAGAAGTCGAAAGACCAAGAAGAAATCGTCAACCATTAGTTTTCTTGAGAGATTATGAATTAACTCCAGATGATGAATTAGATGCAGATGGAGATATAGTCCATTTTACGATGTTTGCAGATTGTGAGCCAATCATGTTTAAAGAGGCTATTTAAGATCCTAAGTGGATAAATGCAATGAAAGAAGAGATAAAGACGATCGAGAAGAACGACATGTGGGAGCTTACTAATATCCTGCAAGGACATAAAGCAATCGATGTGAAATGAGTTTTCAAGACAAAGATTAAGGCAAATGGCAAGGTTGAGCGACATAAAGCAAACTTGGTGGCGAAAGGCTATTAGCAAAGGCCTGGTTATGGTTACTAAGAGGTATTTTCCCATGTTGTTAGAATTGAAACTATTAGATTAATAATTGTCTTGGCTGCACGAAAGCATTGGAATATTCATCAGATGGACGTGAAGTCAGCTTTTCTTAATGGGCCACTTGAATAAGAAGTTTTTGTGAAGCAGCCACGTGTATTTGTGAAGAAATGATGCGAGCATAAAGTATACAAGTTGAAAAAAGGCTTGTACAGGCCGAAGCAGACTCCGCGAGCATGGAACAAAAGAATTGATTCTTTCTTTCAATAAAGTGGATTTCAGAAGTACCCTTCTGAGCATGCCTTATATGTGAAGACAAATAACTCTAGCAATATACTACTATTTATGTTGATGATTTTATTTTTACAGGCAATAATATTAATATGATTGAAGATTTTAAGAAGTTGATGATAAATGAATTTGAGATGATAGATTTTGGCTTGATGTCTTCTTTTCGTGGTATTGAAGTGGGTTAAGGCGATGATGAGATTTTCATATGTCAAAAGTGGTACTATGCAGAGTTGTTGAAGATGTTTCATATGTTTGATGCAATCCTATTAGAATTCCTTTGGAGGTTGGTACTAAATTATCTCGAGAAGGTGATGGTGCACAAGTTGGTCCTACTTATTGAAAATATCGTAGAGGGGGGTGAATAGGATAATTGCTAATCTAATCCGATATTAATGGCAAATTAACAACTTACTAATAATATTCTAACAATATTATATACAATGAGTTATGTGCAATGATATGAAATTAAACAAAGGGTGATATAAACGTGAGACAATGTAAACAATAAGCACAATAGGCGATATAAGATGAACACAAGAGAAAATGCGCCAATAACTAACACAAACAAATGATCACGGAGTTTGGTCACCCTCGACCTACGTCTTCGCTCATCACCCTCGAGGAGAATCTCCACTATCAATCACAAAAACTACACAATCGGTTTTCAACGCTCACCGATAAACATTTACAACTCACACTATTGTCAATACACAACACACCCTCTAAGTGTTGGCCTAGCCCGTGCCACCTTTCTCAAGTGCTCGGAATTACGATCTCTCCCTTGGATTTACAACCGACGCCACTCCTCTTGGAATTGATACCGTCTCACACCAACCACTTCTCTCGGTGTCCTTGTGTATTACAACGTGTTTTCAACAATGAAGTGCAAATACAAAGGGTTTGTTCTCTAATATAATATGAGAACGAAATTAAGCTCACTCTCAATGTTACAACCCTACAACCCAATAATTATACTATATATGAAAATACTTAAGCTCAAGGGGTGTGTGTGTGTAAACAATGAGTATAAATAAAATCAAACTTAAATTAATCTAGTAAGTAAAAAATATAACAATTAAAATATAAACAAGCTAGATAATGAGTTTAAGAAAACTTCTCTAAACAAAGAGGGTTGAAGAATTGAGGTTGAACTCCCTCAAGGATGAAACTTGAAATCCTCCTCTTTGTGAAACTTTCTTCACAAAAACAAACACTTGATTTTTCTTTAAAACTCTTAAACAAAACTTGCAAAACTTGTTTTAAACTTCTCTTAGATAGTTCTTAGTGTTGAGAATTGAGGGGTATATATAGGCTCTCAAACAAACCCTCAAAATCCAAGAAAAAAATCATAAAACAACAAAATCTAAAAAATTAGTCGTTATTACAACGATCACAATGTTGGTCGACCGGTGGTCAATGGTCGGTCGACCGAAGGGTGTCAATTGGTCGACCGATACAAGTATGTCGGCCGACTAAAAAACCCTGAGCAAATGCTAAAGAAACTATCTCTGGTTGGTCGACCGGAGCCATGTGTTTGGTCGACCGAAACTGATACATGAGATTTTCCAGAACATTGATATACAGAAATTGATTTTGAAACTCTATTTAAAAATATCAAATAGACTCCAAAAATGGTAAAATCTTGGGAAATGTTTATAAACATGAAAGCAAACATGTTTGAGAAGCAAGTTTTGAATTTTCATTTCCTATTTGTGAAAACTTATCATATTGTAAATTTGTTCAAAAATATGAATTGTCAAACACTTGATTTTGACAAAATAACTTCAAACAAGTTTGAAACTACTTTTAACTGGATTAATGGACTTTATGAAAGATATACAACAGTTATATTTAGTTATTAATCCATAACATAATATTTTGCAAATTGGTAAAACATACGAACTTGTTAAAACTTGATTTTGACGAATTTATTCCAAACAAGTTTTAAAACACTTTCCAATAGGTTTATAGACTTGAGAAAAGATATAAGATCGTGTCGTTAAGTCTATAATCCAAAACGGTGATAAATTAAAAATGTGTGTACGAATGAATTTTGAGCTGTAAGTATAAACACACAAAGCATAAACCTAAACTATAATATCAAGCAATGATCTTCAATTAAGCTCGTCTTGGTTGCAGATGAAGCGATATTGGATCTTGACTTGAAATGCAAAGCTTCATTCCGATTCCCTCCAACCTCCAAGATATCATCATTAAGCTCGATTCTATCCAACCTCCAACATAGGATCTTTGTGTAGGATACCTAAGAATCAAATATAAACACTCGAAAAACATTGTTAGGAATTATTTGTTAATCATCAAAACTAGATTAGATAGTAAGCTCATAAACATGAGACCTAACACTTATTTCAAGCAAATTATTAGGAGTTTGTGATATCTCGCATGTACAAGCTCAGATATAGCCTATGGAGTTGGTCTAATCAGCAGATATTTGGAGGCCTCTCGCCAATCTCATCTACAAGTTGTAAAGAGAATTATGCGGTACCTAAAGGGGACTTATGACATGGTTTGTTTTATTCTTTATCTAATAATTATGATGTTGCAGGCTATTCTGATAATGACTAGAGTGGAGATCATAATGATCATAAAAGTACTTTTGGCTATGTTTTTAATTTTGGCTCCACCGTATTTTCATGGTCATCGAGGAAGCACTCTATTGTTACACTCTTAACTTGTGAAGCGGAGTATGTAGCAGTGGTGTCGAGTGCTTGTCAAGCAATTTGATTGGGTAATGTACTAAGTCAAATTCATATTCATGCTGAAGGTCCTACAAATATTTATGTTGACAACAAGTCCGCAATTGATTTGGCAAAGAATTCAGTCACTCACGGAAGGAGCAAACATATTCATACTCTCGTTACTACTTTCTATGAGACAATGTTGAGAAGAATGAGATCTTTTTGGTTTATTGTAAGTATGAAGACCAAGTTATGGACATCCTCACGAAACCTTTAAAGTTTGAAGCGTTTGTCAAGTTGAAGTGCATGATGAGAATGAAGACTTTACAAAATTAGGATTACGGGAGGGGGAGGGGGGGTTGAAGTTAATCCTAATTATAAAAGGATTTGAGTTTATTATCTATAGGAATTCACCTCTTTTATAAGAGTTTGTTTTATTAGGAATTAGTTCATATTATTTATCTATGGGCTTTGAGTAGTTTGGCTTTAGAGTTCTTATTATATTAGAACTCTTGATAGATGAATTTTGTAAGCTTTAAAATAGGCATTCATGTATTCTTGTACAAAAAGAAGAAAAAAAAGAAAAAAAGAAAAAAAAATGTGTACTATAGCAGCAACCAAAACGAAATAGAGAGCATAAATTTAGTTGTTCATCCCTTCCTCTCTCTTCATATATCTTGATTATTTAATTGCATCTTTGTTAGTAGTTGATCCAACAAAAATCATACTTTGTAAACTTCCTCAATTGTCACACTAAGACTAAAAAATTATAGCCTATTAGCATGGGAATGTGCATCGAATCACTATAGGTCAACCAGGGGACATAATATACCTAGCACTACAATAGGTAGCCCGAAGGCCACTTTACTTTTGCCAAGAAGCCCATTTAACACCAGTCGGTACATTCGATACCATATGGTAGGCATAAACAAATCACTTCACTCCGTAGTAGACTTCTGAGGATTTTAAACAGTTAAAATAAATTATTTTCATTCAAAATATCACTTGCAATTTTCACTTGTACGAAAAGCTATATAAATGCTTAAACACTTTTGCAAACTTTTCTATTGCCAATTTCGTGAAAATAGGGCATTCATGAATCTAAACAAATAAATAAATTATTGTCAAATAGAACTCTTTAATAGATGCATTTGAACAATAAATTTGAAATGAAATATTTTTAATAATCTCATATACTAATCAATATTTATCTTGTAAAAGATAAATAACTATCATGATTCAAATTTGTTAACAATAACTATAGACGAACAAAATAACATGTCTGATTCACAATTTTTCTACACAAAAATAAAATTATCATTAAAATACTTGACACGCATGACACTTCTGGGCGACGTGACTGCATCGTTGATCATGGTGGGCCAGAAATATCATATCATTCTGATGCGGTCATAAAGTTTGGGGCCAGGTTGGTATGCACCACAAACTCTTTCATGTGTCTCTTTAAGGACTTCTTCCGCTTCTTTAGCTGATAGGAAACGGAGTAGCAAACAATTGTACCCCGGTCAATATAACATTTGACTCTCTGTGTTATAGTAGAACCTCGGCGCTCTTCGTCGAATTGAGTCTCTTTCCTTCACATCTTCCGGTAAAATACCGTACAAGACATAATCTATGATAGGGAAACACCAATCTCGAGGCTCGAAGCCAACTTGGGCTGAATGTACTTCTTTAATATCCTCCTCTTCGTTGTCCATATCGTAGATTGGTACGAAGAGCTAGTGAGTTCTTACTGTGACAAACTATTCTGTTTTGGGGGGTTGTGCCAGAGATACTACTAACGCTGCTAGCGCATCTGCGTATGCATGTAGATGTGGAATGTACTCAATGAAGAATCCTTAAAACAATTTTGCCATATTAATGGCCACCTTATAATACGGTATCAAGTCCCAACTTCTGACCTCGTACTCTCCTTGAATTTGTTTAACTATCAGCTTAGAATCGCCGAAAGCTTCGAGATACTCGACCCCAGCTCTTTAGTGAAGCTGAGTCCGATAAGCAGTGCGTTATACTCGGCTATGTTGTTTGAGTACGGCTCAGTCAGTGAGTAGGCTCGAGGCATCATATGTTTCCCCGGGGAAACTAAGACAACTCCAACTTCGAAGGAGATCTTAGAAAATCCGAGAGTACTTGCTACATTAGCTGCTCGAGAAGCACCGTCGAAGTATAAACGCCACACTTGTTGATAGGAAGTTACGTTGACTTCGTGGGTTTCATTTGGCAGATCGTCGTATATTTCGGCGGTATTCGTAATTGGGTTAGCCGCCAGAAGATCACAAATAGTATGTCCTTTGACAGACTTCTGTTGTTTAAAGTGCAGATCGTATTGGGACAGAAGCAGGACCTATTTCTCTAACTACCAATTTATGAAAGCCGGCTGCGTCATGAACACTCGAACTGGGTTAACATTGGAAATGACGTAAAATAGTTTGTGCGACATATTTTGAATAGCGAACACCAAGGCGAGACACTCCCTCTCAATCATTGGATATCGAGTTTAACGCCTACAAGGTTCCGGCTCAGGTAATATACAACCTGTTCGTGGCCGTTGTCGTCGTCTTGTGAAAGTAATGCACTTAACGAGTGGCTCGTCGCCTTGACATAAATCAAGAACGGTTTGCCCGACTTCGGTGCAACGAGCATAAGAGGTTTCGAGAGATATTTTTTGATATTCTCAAACGCTTTTTGACAAGCGTCGTCCCATATGAATGATACGCCCTTTTTGTGAGCTTGGAGAATGGTTGACATTTTCCTGAAAGGTTCGAGATGAACCGACGGATATAAGCCAACCGTCCTTGTAATCCTCTGAGTTCCTTAAGATTTCTTAGGGGTTGCAACCCATTAATTATCTTCACTTTATCAGGGTCAATATGAATACCCCTGGTGGTAACAACGAATCCAAGGAATTTGCCGCTAGACATTCCGAGAAAAGATTTGGTAGGATTCATCTTCAGTTGATGAGTCCGCATTAGGTCAAACATCATCTTTAAATCTTTGATGTGATCATTCTTGTCACATCTCTTCACGACTAGATCATCCACATAGCATTCAACAGTCTTCCGGAGACGCTACTGAAAAATCTTTGACATGGTTCTCTGATATGTGGCGCCTGTATTCTTTAAGCCGAAGGGCATAACCGTGTAGCAGAAAACGCCGAGGGGTGTTCTGAATGCGGTATGTTTTTTGTCATATGGATGCATCTTTATTTGATTATAACCAGAAAATCCATCCATGAAGGACATTCTCTCAAACCCACATGTATTATCGATGATAACATCCATGATGAGAAGAGGGAAATCGTCCTTCGGGAAGGCGGTGTTAAGATCTCTAAAGTCGATACAGATACTGATTTTCCTGTTCTTCTTAAGGACCGGGACAATGTTTGCAAGTCATTCAGGATGTTGCTCCTCCCTGATAAAACCCGAGTCAATAAGCTTTTTAACTTCGGATTTGATTACCTCCATAATTTGTGGACGAAACCATCTTTGTTATTGTTTGATAGGTTAGACATCTAGCTTAATGTTAAGGCGGTGCATTGCCACATTTGGATCAAGTCCTGGCATATCCTCGTATTTCCGGGCAAAAACATCGATGTATTCTCTAATGAGGGCAACTAACTCTTCTTTTTCATTTGGCGGGAGGTTGTCGCTAATGAATATTGGCTTTGGGTTATCATCGTCACCCATGTTCACCTGGATTACTTGGTCCTCGGTAGGGGGTTCCCTTTGTTCAAACCTATAATGTACGTGAATTTTGAAACTAGTTAAATAATTTTCCTGGTATTTTAAAATATTTAATTATTTTTTAAAAAAAATATTTGTATTTTTCTCGATTTTCTATAATTTTCTATGATTTAAGTCCAAATTTTATATTCATTTAAATGATTTTAATATTTATAAATTAATTTCATGCGGTGAAAAATTTTAGAATTAATCTATTGTATTATTAATACTATATATTTTTAAATAATATGTTGTATTATTATTATTACTACTACATATTATTTCGTATAATACGTTGTATTATTAATTATGAATTATTTGTGTAATTTATTGTATTATTTCTCCTATTGCGTAACAACTGTTGTATTAGTACAACTAGTACGTTTTATCACGTAGATAATTATCCCATAATTATTTGATTTTAAATATAAGAAATTATATTTTTTATTAATTATTCTTGTTTAATTGTACAATTTCTTGTAGTATTTCTACTATTGTGTATTATCAATTATATTACTACAACTGGTACGTTTTGATGTGTAGATAATTTTCACATAATTATTTAATTTATTTCATAATAATTATTATTTTTTAATTATTTTTCAAAGTCCTCGCTAATATTATAGTATGTAGTATATATTAACGTTCTATATAGTTACTACGAGTATAAATATATCATAATTATATAGTATATTAGTATACTATATATAGTACTAATATATATATATTATATAATATATGTATATATATACTGTATACTATGTACTTAGTATACTGTGTCTACAGTTACTATTGCATATATATGAAATTGATCTAGTGACACCTAGGTCCAAGCCTAGAGGACGCGACCTAAAAATAAAATCATCTCATAGTGTCTTTTGTGACGCGCTCGATGGATTGATACTGCGACGTTCTTCAAACCCGAACAGCACCAATTTAGGCGTGAACTTGTCATCGTTTGACCTTCGTTGAGCGTGTAAAAACATTCTACGTTCATTCGAAACCGTTAATTAGTGGCGGACTGCTGGATGAGGGTCAGAAACACTGACGGTTCACAACAAATGGTGTTTGCCGGTTTAGAGACGGTGTTAAGTTCAATGAGCGTCGAAAAAAAGAAGGGAATGATGTGTTTTGACGCGCTCTTAGGTGGAGCCTAGGGGTGTCACTTTAGATTCGAGCGTTTTCTATATATATATTATTAGTAACTATATATATATATATACATATATTTAGTACTGCCTACTAATTAATTACATAATATATTAAAATTATAGTAGTTATAATACCGATTATATATACATTATATAAAATGAACAGATATAGCATTGAGCGTACTATTATATAGTTACAGTATCGATACTACTTCTGTTAGTAGTTGATATATATTATAGCAGTATTAATAATATATATATATAGTTATGTAATATATATCCCCCCCCCCCCCCCCCCCTGGGCCTAATATATATATATATATAATATGCCTGGTAGGATCATCTCTAGTATATACCTAGTATGCATATATATAAAACGTAACAAACCTACCCTTGTCAAACCCAATCCGCCTCTCACTAGTCGCCACCTCCTCTCTCTCTCTCATGATTATCACGTGCCCTTTATCTTTCTCCTCACCTCTCACCCATACCCTATCTTCTCATGGTTTCTCGGTCCTGAATCGTCGCCCAGTGGTTGGATCATGTCTGAAAAATACGAAAATTGACTCTCACCGCAGTCAGTCTATTGTTTTTTTGCATGTATTATTTACCCCCTTGTGTGCGGACGAGCGTAGGTCGCCGTCCCTGGAGTCTTCGCATATCTGCAGAAGTCTCTGGATGAAACGAACGCAAGTTTGCCACCGCAATACCTTCCCCAGATGTTTTTTGTCCGTCTCCATCACGACATTTCGTATTGCTGGTGGCAATATTGGGAATTCGGAGAAGTTATGGGCGAGTGTTCAACTCCTTCCTTGCAGCTGATGTGCTAATGGAAACTTTATTTGATGGAGTTACGGGAAGCTCTATCGATTGTCCACACTCCTCCTGCTTTCACAAGCTGCCTTATGACTTGGTTCGGGTGTTGGGGTGAAACCACTAGCACCGCAACCCTCTCGATGGTGGGCCGTCCTTATTCGGCAAGGCTGAGCGGGGAGAATTCCTTTTGACCCTTGGTATGTTGACGACTAACGCTTCTGAGAGTTCTCCTAGCTGTTCCATTCTAGCGGAGAGCAGCCGCACGACCATCCGACGCCATTGATCTCAGCAGATACAGTCATTTGTTATACCAATAAGTCGTTTTTTTACCCGAGTTAATACAATTTCTGCCGCACACTTACGAACCTTCTCTCTTGGCACTTCGGTTCCCTCGGATGTCTTTGTGCAAGTATTTAAGGATATCATTAGCGGATCGATTGTGCAGGCCCTGGTATTCGTGTGTTATGGCTACTACTGGTTCTGATCGACCTGGTAATATATGGAGTGTCATTGAGGGAATATACACTACGATAAAATCGCCCTACAAATTAATATGTAGTGAGTCAAATCGGTTGTGCATGCATTGTTAAGATATACCCTTACACATGACTCTGATCTGCCATGTATGTAGCAGCTTTTTGGATCTCAAGGGGATGTGCGGAATCACTTATACTTCGCCTCGTCTTAGTATTGACGTGACTGTTGATGTCTGAACTACCAAGCAAAGCTACAGAAAATAGTGTTTTTGGATTACCGTCACGTGTTATCATGATCTTACAGTTGGCACTAAGCGAGAATTATAATTTCTGTATCTATGTGGTTAGACCGATTCAGTAGATTCTCTAGCTGAAGTGTACGATTATTATAAATGATATCTATTGGTGGGTTTATGTGCGGAGAGTGAAGAACTTAGTAGTAATTAGATTTAATAGTGTGAATCTAGCGTAGGGTGGGGTACCCGTTAAGGCCATCCGAGTCACTCTTATCAGTTGAGTACTATAGGTTTTAACTAAAGGAAGAAAAATTATTAATCGGTCTAATTATTTGTGGAGAAATATTAAAACGTATAGTTTATGGTTTTTAAAGACAAAATTATTGCTTAATATGGTTACTTTTTAAAATGTTTCCAAATATTTCGAGTGATAATAACTTGGTATATTTCATTTCGTTCAGTATGGTGACAATGATATTAATTGTTTTAATTCTATTGTAAGTTTTATTTTTATGGTGTTTCTAGATAAATTTGATATCTTTATATGATCAAAACATTTGTATTATCTAAGAAGAAAAAAATTAAGTAGATATAGTTAAGATCATTCAAAGTAAAAATATTGGTATGATGTTGTTATATCAGGGACTAACAACATTTCAATATGGATCGAGAGGAACTAACCGATATGACAAACTGAACATTATTACTTCAACTCCAGCTAGTATATTCTTATATGAAACAAGTATTGCTTGAATCATGGTAAAATTAGTTGCCATAATAATAGTCTATATTCTTTTCGTTTGCGCTTTGTTTCATTTGTTGTTATTGTAAAGATTT
The DNA here is from genome assembly GCF_001876935.1 of Asparagus officinalis. Lineage (NCBI taxonomy): Eukaryota > Viridiplantae > Streptophyta > Magnoliopsida > Asparagales > Asparagaceae > Asparagus > Asparagus officinalis. The sequence goes on along the minus strand of NC_033798.1, from coordinate 19,935,424 downwards.
TTTTCATTATGATTACAAAACTTATGTGACCTTAATTAGAGAATCAAGCTAGCGACTTTTCCTGAGCTCTCGGGCTGGGAAAGTAAGAGGGATGAAGAGGCAATGATGTACAATACTTACAGTTGGAATGGCCAGGGTGGATTTTTGGGGGGAAGGTGTTTTATCAATGATGAGTTTATTAGCCTTGACTGGACATTTATCAGGTGCTTATTAAGAGGCGGGAGACGAGGAGACCAAACATCACAGTAATGATCCTATGAACTAAAAAAAAATTATAAGTGTGTACAATCGGATTTAGGAAGGTCATTCAATTATCATCAACTAATTCTGGCCTCAACGCGCATATCGGTGCTCTGGTTGTTTTACGATGGTCGAATGACCAACTTTTGTCGGATAGTGAAGAGGCTTCTTTGAGGTTAGGTTTTCGATTTTGAGCAGGTCGGTGCGATGAGTAAATTCGTTTGGCTTAACAATACCCGAGGCGCAAACAAACAGAAGCTCATTAGAACAGATTTTATTTAGGAGAGACGACAACTGATTACGACGATTTGACACCATGATGAGAGACTCACAAAAAAATCAGCTTTATTATACATCAACGATGCTCGTGATAGTGAGAATTATACTTGCCCTTGGGTCAGATATTTAGGAATATAAGGGGTTAATAAGTCTTTTCAGATGGATGCGGAAATCATCTGCATGTCCGAGCAGATATTCGGCGCTTTTAGTTGTGCAGAATAAAGGACGGACAGAGAATGAATAGATTGTTGTTCGTAATATAGGGGAAAAGATACCTGGAAGCACGTAATATATCCTCAAAATGGATATTTGCTACTTCTCCCGTCATGCTTAAGAGAAAATTCAAATGCGGAAATGAGGAAGGTTCTAAACCTATTGAAATGAGTACGAAGGCAATAAACTCACTCACACAATTTTAACTTGGTCGCACCTGGCTCTCCACGTGGAGGCAAGGAGGGGCACTATTTTTAAGGAAAAAGTAGAATTCAATAGGTTTACACTTAACGAATCTAAACCTCAATATGGTTTCCTTGTTTTCTTCTCAAGAAATCAACTTCAATGACACTTGTAATTCTCTTCACTTTACTATTGATGCTTGACATGCACCAAAACAGAGTTCTGTCCCGGGGTTTTTCTTTTGCGCCTGCCTACATTACAGCGCTGACCACCTTAATGCAACTCCGACTTGTTTCCCCCTAAGCCCTCTCAATATCTTTCGGTTTTAGAATAAATTTAGCTATGATTATTACAATAAACATGATAAATAAATTATTGTTGGGTTTTCGAGGTTAGGCCCTTTTAGCCTCTTTAATGAAATACCGCGATAAGCACACTAACAAAATGTAAAAATTGTAAACAATGTGAATGGCCAATGAGCCGTAACGGCTTTCATCATGTGCAGTGGGGCCAATACACGCATCCCTAAGGTACAGGCGTTCTACCGAATCTCTCACCCTAGGGCGAACGTTTTTTCCATATCCGAGCCGCATACAAACCACCAAAAATGTGCAATCACTATGTTGTGTCGCAGTACGAAACGTATGAAAAGTTCTAGTAGCACGGAATGCATTAATGATGAACTCAATCAGACAATGGTGCGAGAACCAACGGATGAAGATTAAGTGCGAACAAACTCCATACGAGTTCGCAAGTGGTATTCATCACCCAGATCGACTCACTTCATCAGATTAACTTATACATAAACGTCTGCATATAAAGACTGCGCTGGATCTAATCTTACCTATGCCAAAGAATCAAGAAATAGTAATCCGAACGTTAAGTTCACTCAAAGGCCTCAATAGGCTTACTATACCTTAGAAGAGTCGCAACTTAAATGCATAATATCATCAATCATCTTAGCCGAGACTGATAAAGCTAAAAATAATATCATAATAAATACAAAAAAGCGACATAACAACATAACAAAAAAAACACGCCTCCAATGGCTCAAACATTCCACTGATGGTGGCCATAATGGTCATATCCTAAAAAATATGGTTTACTCAATCACAGAACCTAATATATCAGATAGATCTCCATTATATCATGATATTCTATGCGAGATGCAGCAAGAATAATTTTAAACTGCTTATGCACTCAGACTGGTTATTATCGCAAGCCAATACGATGATTATTTTTTCCTGGTTGATGAGGGAAAAATCCCCCCCACCAATTGATGGTTAGTAGCATCAATCTAACCCGGCTTGCGTACTTTAAGTTGGTCCAAACATCTTAAATGCTCGTGATTAATCACTTGTTCAGCTCGATCACTACAGCTCGATGTGGAACAAACTAGTGATCACATAATCGTGCAGAACCGATCTTCCTTCAAATAGAGGTTATAGGCCTTTAAGTTTCGCAGTATTCTTGAATAGACCTATATAATAGGGATTGATCCATATGTCGAAGCCTCAGGTCAGAAATCTTTGCAACCGTTGTCTAAATGATTAGAAGGATATCTTAATTAAACGGTTTCACTATTACATAGGAAGTCCCCCTCTCGCCAACAACACCGAGCTCGCTCCGTTCTCGCTGAAAAACCGGTTACGGTTATAATGTGATCGGAGCGACAATTCTAAGTATTCCCCAAGTTTATTTCCATCGAGTATATTGAGATTCGTGAGTCGTCGACTTCGCATATAAAGAAAAATATAGTCTATTATATCTGATTTATTCTTTCCCACCAGAAATGGTATAGTACCTTACTCTTATTTATCTTTTTTAATTCACAACCTCTTTTCGAATTCTTTGGAAATCTATAGGACATATTTCTCTACGAAGGATTTGTCATTGGATGCATTCCCAATACACCGCTAGATTGCTATTCAGACAAATTAAAGGAACAAACTTCTTTTGTATTCTCTACATATATGATGTTCTTTTTGGAGTGGCTTGCCCACATTCAGCTGTTTCCAGTTAGACACTTAGTGTAGTTGTGCGACCCCTTAGCTCACGGGTTAGGAATAGTGTAGTTGCCAACTTTCAGCCTCGGTGTTTGCTCTCTTGCTCATACATCGAGTGCAGTTGTTAACTGGACTTACAATGCAGGTCTGTTGCAACCCTCTTACTGTTGTCTGAGACGTCGTTGGTTTGTTATTATCGAAAAGGAGAAGATATGGGATGAGAAGTGGTCAGCCACAATCGCTGTTCAAGTTTCTAAGAATCGCAAATTCAATAGAAAGGTCTGCCAGTTCTCCCGTGCCACTTTGGTACTCGTAGTCTATGTCTATCCGAGTTCGCCAGACCAGGGGTATTATTTTCTGGTGTAGCGTGGCTTTTATCAGGATTTTGTGAGGGGCGATGCTTAGGCATCATCTCTGGAACCAGTCTCCATTCTCTCTGGAACTTAGAAGACTCTTGCATCAAAGTCCATGATCAGAGAGTATAGCTTTTGGTTCCTGAGAAGCAAGGCTGAAAAAATCTGAATTTTGATCTGGTGTAGTCCTTACTCATTACGTCTCCGTCAAATATTTGTTCATGCAATATATTCAAAAAACAAATTGGAGTTTCGATTCGTAAGAAGATGGGATTGGTCTGCATGATGACGACCTTGATCGCCATGTGGCGAACCTATCCACTATCACATGATTATACCAGTTAGACTGGTATAACTCCTTCGCATTCTATGCCCACGATATGAGCTAGTTAGACTTTGTGTGGTAGATGTGTGGACCCAAAGGGACCTGGTATATTTAGCCACAATGATTGTTGAATTCAATCGGAATGTACCTCCGTTGATTTTACCTCCGTATGAGAATCGATTATCTATTATTGTGTGGATATGAATGTAAAGTAATAGAGATGTGATATATTTATTTTAACCGTCAGGTACGATGGAGTTTTCTTCTGGTGTATGGAATTATGTATTTTCTTTATTCCCTTTATGTACTTTGACTATTCATATCTTATTTAGTACGGGCTATGGTATTGCAGTGCCGATAGTGCTTGTGTTTTTCATATGTATTTGGACTAGTCTCTATGCTCACTTAAGCCTCACTGAGATCGTTTACTATTCGTCCTATTTATGTTGAACTGGTGATTTCCTATTATATTTTGGTTCGATCTATCCCTCGCGAACCTTGATCCTCGACTATTATTGTATTGCCGGACTCAGGTTACGATTATTATTCTCTTCGCTTGTATCTTTTATATCGAAGTGATCTTTGGATAATTTCATTGTTGAATGATTAGCGTGTCTCTTCTATACTACGCAACTAATGTGAATGCGTTCTTCCCATTCATTTGAGTAAGGATGGTGGGCAAGAGTTAATCTTCCATATTTCGATCAGATACAGGGCGGATTATTAGGAATACTCTATTACGATATAGTGCGTCATCATTATTCGCATTCATTATTGATCTCAATATCTTAGTTTTTTCTGCCTTTATTGCGATACAGTTGCTTTGGTGTAGATGGGCTTCTACTGTATCTATTTCATTCTGTGGGGGACTCTATTCGTGGGTCGGGAAACAGATAGTAGCGCCTCCTTTTCAGACTGCGAAGGATTCTTGTCTAACATCACTTCTTCTCTACTGGGTGTCGCGTTAGATTTATTTGCGTGTACGACCGAGACCGTCATTTTCCTCCACATCTTTTTCGAGGAAGTCTCTTTCATAACCAGTGGACCCGATATTTACTTGAAGATTGATCGAGCAGATATAACGTCCAGGACCTAATCGCTCGAACAGACTGCGTTGTGATTAGGATTTGGACGAGACATATCTTCACATATTTAGAGTCTCATCTGGCCTTGCCAATCTATCCAAAGGTATCCGTCTAAATTCTGTGCGTTCAGCTAGATGTCAGATCATATATTCCTAATATCGGCTATATATCCATATTCTCAGAAGTTGATTTTGCTGTTTTTATGATTATCTATTCTTCACTTTCCTGCTTAGTCTTCAATGGTGTTGGTATTGAAATAGAATAGTGATTAGGTTTTTCGTGAATCGAGCATTCACAACCTTCGTGCGTTTCAGACACTACTCGATTAATTGGCGACCTTCTATTACCATCGATTCTTTCTTTAAGTAAAGGGCATGTTTGCCCGAACGAGAAATATCGATCTGTCAGATCTAAAGGAAGATTGTAATGGTTGTTTTACTATAAGTTGCATATGTCTCTCACATTTCACTGTAAGCAGCCTTATATATCACAGCTAAATATTGATTGTTTATTTCTATAGATCAACGCTAGATCTGGGAGATCGAGGCTGTTGCCACTATGTTGTGCGGCGCGAATTGTTTGGCAGATGATTTTTGCTCGTTGCACGCACTAAGAAGAGAATAGACTTTAGATTTATGTTTCTAAGGGAGACAAAAGATATTGAAGGCCTTGATTATCTATTTCATATAGCTTTTGGGATATTTGTCCCTTTTCACATCTGTCTGCTCTAGGATAACTAATAGCGCGTTCGAGGAGACGTCGCATTGCTATAAAGTTTACCTGAGATTCCATCATGGGGTCGCATATTTCCAGGATCTAAGATGGGGCGTGACAAAACCTATCATCATACTGCATATTCAGGTGATGAACCCAAGGTTCTTCCCAAGTTAGCATTTGATCGTCTTCCTCCATTGTGACGGGATTGGTCGTGGCCATATTCGACATTAGTCTTTTGAACATTTCTCCAAGACTAGCGTTAGAGTCCCTGGCTGAAGAATCAGAAGAATATTCGTCTTTACCCTTATTAGCTATTTGATCGATGACTCGCCAGCAGCACTCGTCATCAGACGATGAAACATTACCTAAACCTCTTTTGTAGCTATAATAATTATCGGGTTTTCCTTTTGGTACATAGGCCATACGAGGTGGAACTCGCGGACCTCGACCAAAACAAAGACCTTCCCCAAGTGTGAAGTCATATCCGTATCTCTCCATGAGACTACGTGCTTTTGTGTCATATCTAAATAAATGAGGGTCCGGTTTATCATCATCCTCATCTTCCGTCTTTACCCTTATTAGCTATTTGATCGATGACTCGCCAGCAGCACTCGTCATCAGACGATGAAACATTACCTAAACCTCTTTTGTAGCTATAATAATTATCGGGTTTTCCTTTTGGTACATAGGCCATACGAGGTGGAACTCGCGGACCTCGACCAAAACAAAGACCTTCCCCAAGTGTGAAGTCATATCCGCATTTTTCCATGAGATTCCGCACTTTTGAACAGTATCTGAATAAATGAGGAGCAGGTTTATCATCATCGTCCTCTTCCGTCAAGAAGTGGTCTGGTATTGGAACCTCCTTCCCTTTATCATAAACGACTTCCTTTTCACCCACTGTCTTTGTAGGAATAATAAGTGTCGTTCCAAATAAATCCTGAACATGCTTCTTTGTTATGCAAGATAATTGAAGTGGGATATACAAGTCAGGGTTGTCGTATAACCCCTTCATGATGTTGTCAAGACACAACGAGTACTCTAAATCATCACTTATTGCTATTTCTGCGGCAAGTTGCTAAATACAACTATTGTCCGATGACTCTCCATCGTCAAGTTCGATTACAATGGGTACAATGTCATTAAGTACAAAACCACCATCGTAATCAAACTCAGCTTCGGTATCAGCTTCTTCTCCAATGTCTGTATCATGGGCCGATGGTTCAGTATCAGATTTAACACCGTAGAAAATATAGTCAGTAAAATAATTTTCCAACCCTTTAAACGGCTGCTTATCCGCGACCACTATCTTGACTTCATTATTAGTATCTATATATTTAAGACACTGATGGAGGATGAAAGGGACTATAATGTTACATGGATCCATGGTCGACCCAACAGTAAGTTATAGGAAGTTTCTGCGTCGATCACATAACATGTGACTTCTGACTTCAAATCTTAAATCTGGCACTTTACTCGGATTTTCCCCAATAGTTCTGACCCACTGGTGTTGAATCCATAGATCATAGTGTCCGTTAAGGCTAACTTACTAGCTGGTATCCCAAGATTGTACATCAATCGGAGTGGCATAATGCTAACAGCGAAACCCGGATCGACTTGGATCCGGTTGACAACGCTGGAGCCAATGTACCTGGTGAAATATAGGGGTCAGTCATGTTTTAAATTCTTTGTCTGCATATCCTCCTTGGTGAAGGTAATACAAGGAAAGTGGTTCGCCGCGAGGTTGTAGTGTTGGACTGATGGCTCTGGCTCTTCGGGGGACGGTTTGATCTGAGTCAGGAAAACGTCCGAATTGGCCAAAGCTTCTTGTAGTACCTCCCTTGTGTCTTTCGAAAGACGCAACAACTCATATAGAGTTAATCTAGTCGGTATATTAGCTAATTGTGTCATAATATCAAAGCGATGCGGAGTGTTCGAGCTCCCCGGTTTGTCTCTTCCAATCGGTTGATTGAATCGGGACTGCTTTGGGTTCTGAACCTTTTGGTATAAGGGCTCTTTCTCTTTTTACTTTTGTTGAGTCTTCTT
>NC_033798.1:19875243-19927967 GCF_001876935.1 Asparagus officinalis | reverse complement strand
GGGGGTTGTGACCACTCCCATTTCAGCTAATATTTTAGAAGGAACGGTTTTGGTCACCCCCTGCTCGGCTAACTGATTGGAGGCACTTAGATATTTAAAACGGTATTTGTTTCCACTCCTGATAGCGAAGGTCGGTTCTCCGCTGGTTACAAAGACTTCTTGCTCATCTTCGAATAGTGGGAAAGCAGGGATTCATTCGTCATCTTCTTCTGGAAGGGATGAGGCTCCGTAACAGGACTTTCCTTTGTCTTTTGACTTCTTCTTGAATGAGGATCCCGCCCATTGGTCATCTTTAATCAGATCAGATTGGACCCAGAGAATCCTGTAGGCTGTCTAAAAATCACAATGGATAGTTGATCCCCATCAAGCTCTAATAATGAAAGTTACAATCAGACCACTTTCTTGTTACCAACAGAAAGCTACAATCGAGGGACGTCCCTATGGACCATGAAGAAATCGAGAGGTAGAATTCATCCCTACAGTCAAAACACAAGTGGCTACGCTCCAAAAGACGAAGCACGCAATCATTGCATCCTCAGCTATTAACACAGTTCCATGTTTGAGATGATTGATCTTGATGGCTGTAACAACAACATGACTAATATTATATTAGCAACTATTAGAGATGCTGATGAGCAGTGTAATGATTTTAGAACAACTATTAGAGATGCTGATGAGCAGTGTAATGATTTTAGAAAAGCAGGAAGATCTAGAGAACTGTGGGAAAATATTCGACATGTAGAAAAGCAGGAAGATCTAGAGAACTGTGGGAAAATATTCGACATGCTGAGAAGTGCATGGTTAAAAGACATGCAAAGAGGTCTTAGTGGAGATCGTGACCCGCGGTTGATAGAGCGTTATTATGGTGTCTCAAGTGTCACAAATAGCCTTCTCTACTTGGAATTGGTGTCATCCATATATAAAGACAGAGAGGGCAGAACGCAGCTCTAATCGTTGCCAAACACATCTCTAATCGCCGCCAAACGCAGCTTCAATCGCTGCCAAACGCAGCTCAAATCGCCGCCAATGTAGCTCTAATCCGCTGGCAAACGCAGCTCCAAATCGCCGCCAAACGCAGCTCAAACCGCTGCCAAACGCAGCTCTAATCGCCGCCAGACGCAGTTCTACAGCGCTGCAAAACGCACCTTCAAACATTGAAGAACGCAGCTCTACATCGCTGCAGAACGTAGCTTCACAACACTGCAAACGCAGCTTCATATCGCTGCAGAACGCACTTCCAGATGCTGCGTTCAAGCGCAGAATCTATGCCAGAACGCAAGTCAAGGTTCTGACCTATTCAAACACAACCCATGCAGTTACAAGAAGATCGCTGATCACCCACGATTTGAGGAGTGGTTTACGTGGGTTGTTACAACAGATTAATGAGGCAACTAAACCCTCATTTAGGAGCGGATTATGGGGGCGGTTACACCCCTAATCTCCCTATAAATATCAACAAACTCAACAGAGTTAAGAGTAAAAAAAAGAGAGATCCAAGAATCAGATTCAGAGAGTGAGAGTTGGAGGATCAGCTCCTTACACAGTCTGGGGAATCATCATCAGCTGAAGAGTCCAGACATTCGATACTTGGCTTATTACCCGAATTATTTTCGGTTCCAATAACTCTTTTCATATTAGAGTTTGTTACGCGTTCTGAGCCACAATACTCGTCAAGAGTTATCAACCAGACAAATCAGTTGTTCTAGTGAATTGAAATTTTCAGATCGTCAACGGAGAGCAAACTCGACGCGAACATTCGAGGGAAGCATTCCATCGCCACCGTGAAGAACCCAGAATTAAACAAAGGGGAGAATCTAGATCATTCTCTTCTCTTTTGTAATCAGGAAATCCAATTGTAATCGAGAGTTGAGAGATTTGTAAACATTTTTTTCTAAGCAGTTAGAGAGAATAAAATCAAATACAATTCTTTCATTCATTTTCTTATTACAAATTTTTCCACAAACAAAAGATGGCGACTCTGCTGGGGACTAGCTTCTCTGACGAGGAAGTTGTGGCGCAATCCGACGTTCATCTCACTGGAACCACTGTCGAAACTCTTGTTGTAGAGTTCGACCAAGCCAAGTACGAGGAGGCCCTCTCCTCTGGATCACTTAGCCCTAAAGCTAGGCGAAATGCCTCTAAGGAGGTCTTAACTGCTGATGAGACGCCAAAGAAAGCCCTCTCCTTTGGCCAAAGTCTTAAACTCGCTCTGCAAGACGAAGATCCCACGCCCATCTCAACACGGCGTGTATTGGGTTGTAAAAGGTCTATGACGAAGGAAGATCCAATCAACGCCAATGACGCGGCTAAGGCTTTGAAACAAGTCAAGAAGAACGCCGCTCGAAGATGGAGAAGATCCATCCGACGAGCACATCTCCGAGAAAATCAATCCCTGGTCCAACGCAAGGATTATGTTTTCGAAGCCCTGCCCAAACATTGTGTTCATACTCCAGAATGCACACTTCGAGGCAATGAGTCCAATTATGAACCTCGGGTGATACAACTTAAACGCAACCCTCAGCGGTGCGTTGTCCATCCAAAATACAGCCCTGTTAAGGGAAAACACGCACCTCATGAGTGCGTCCAAATAAAACAGGACCCTAAGGGGTCTGTTTCATCAAATAAACACAGGCCAAGGCCTGGTGTTTATAGATCACAATGCGACCTTCGCGCTTCGACTCCAGAACACGAGGTGGTCCGCCAAGTTCAGGGGAGTCGACATGGGCTTAAGATTCATGTCCAACAAGAACCAGTCTCGCCCACTCAAGGACAGGGGGTCTTATTTCCGACAAAGAGTCACTCTCAAGTCTCTGATTTGCGAGAGTTACTCTCTAGAGGAAAACCAATGCAACAGAAAAATCATTCATGCCATTGTGAGAGGATTATTTCAGCAGTCCTCTCCGAGTGCCAATGTTGCGCACCTAAATCCCGACAATCTGTGTTCGATAGACTGGCGGATGTCATAAGACCTACCAAGAGACGACGTCGTCAAAAGAAGAAGGTTTCTGAAGCCGAATATCCTCAGGTTACCGTCAACATGACCGGTAGAGGGAAGGCCTCGCATCCTAGTTCTGATGAATCAGAAAGGAGACATTCCTCGACTGTTCGAGAAATTTGTGATGAATTCGAAGGGGTATATCGACATACTCGGACACGGACAGGAGCTATCTGCTCAGTAGATTATCAAAAGTTGGCCAAAGGAATTACTTCTAATGATGAACATTCGGCAATCGTTGAATCTCAATCTTTGAGCTCCGTCGTGGCATGGGAAGTCTCTGTTTACATGACTGGGAACCTCGAGGATTTAGCTAAAACAGTCAACGAACACCATGTTATGCTCCAAGCACAACAAGAGACCCTTCTCCAAATGAAAGATATGTTGGCCCAACTCCTAGCGGAAAAAGGCCAAAAACCTGAATCTTCCCGGAGGATGACCTCCAAAGGAAAGCAGAAAGTACTTGAAAATTTGGAACAGGAGAACTTGGAGTCTTCCTCCGAAAACGAGAAGGAGATGGAAAGAGAACAGAATTCTCAATCAACCAAAGTGGATGAGTTAGAAGCCCGCCTTAACGCAATGGCCAACAGAAGCGAGCTTCGCGAGGAAGGAGTGATACGGCCTTACCCTGCAGAATGGGAGACAGCTCCCTATCCGCCAAAGTTTAAGGCCCCGACGCTACAACCTTTTGATGGTACAGGATCGCCGAACCAACACATCTACTACTTCAAGTCACAGACCGGAGATGTGGTAGCCAATGATGCCATCCTGACGCGCTTGTTCATCGGTACTCTCAAAGGAGTAGCCTTTGAATGGTTTATGAAACTGCCTGCTGGAGCTATTCAGAAATGGGTAGATCTGGAAAGGCTTTTCTTAGCCAGATTCTTCGAAGATGACACAGAAGTCTCGGTCCCTACCCTTCTCGCCACCAAGCAAAAGAAGGGAGAGTCTATTAAAACCTATGTCGAAAGATTCCGCAGTATGACATTGCGATGCCCATCAGGTATGACTCAATTAACCTTAGTTGAAACTTGTAGGCACAACCTGCAGACTCAGCTCCTCGCCCAGATGGGAGTAGCAAAATGTCGCTCCTGAAGACAGTTAGTTTCGCAAGGGGAGCAAGCTGAAGAGATTGTCGCTCGGATCAAGGCTGAAGAAGTTACTCAACCCAAACCGCAACAACAACGCAATCAGAACAACGCCCAGCGGTATAAGGGAAAAGAGACTTTAGCAGCTGAAAATTACACACAGGTACCACCACCTGCTAAGCAAGGCAAAGCCTCAAATCAGCAAAGAGTGCCCAATCAGTACTCGTTCAAAGAAGAGCATGTGGACACTCTGTTCCAACTACTTCAGAAGAACAATAAATTGCAGCTCCCCGAAATCAGAAAACCAGATGAAGCAGGGAAGGTAGATGACCCCAATTACTGTCGCTATCATAGGTTCTTGGGACATCCAACCAGAAAGCGCTATGTCTTCAAAGACATCTTGCAAAATTTGGTGAATGCTAACGTACTTACTCTGAAGCCGGAACAGAAGACTGTATCCACTAACTTGATTGGGGTCCAGTTCGGTGACTTCCCTCTGTAGCTGCTGCAGATGGGGTCATTCCGATCCATAAAGGGGAAATGCACTTGAAAAACACCGACTTACACAATCAGAAGGGCAGGGGGTTGGTACCCCTCACTATCTCAAAAGGAGAGATCATGTGGGTCCATTCGGACCTAATTGAAGATCAGCAGTAGACGAACACTTTGCCCAAGAAGAAAGGAGGCAAAGCTAAGTCTGCCAACATGATTAGCCCTTCTGTTAGTGAGAATAATGACCATCTCAAACCTCTCACTGACTCAGAAGAAGAGAGAATCGTCCTAGCAGCGTACCCAGAAGGCAACCCCGGTACTCGGTCGGGGAAAGTTTATTTGAGAAATTACGACCAGAATGCTCAAGAAGCCGAAGAGCAGCCCCAAGACATTGGGGGTTCTGTACCAAAGAAGCCGACCGATAAAGGAAAATAAAAAGAGCTCCGGTTCAACAAAAATCTTCACCAAGATCTCGGCGAAACGAGCGCCCCTTACCAATTTAATGTAATGACGCAGTTAGCCAATATACCTGCCAGGATCACCCTCTATGAGCTCTTGAAGTTGTCCAAAACCACCAGAGAAGCTCTGATTGAAGCTTTGAAGAACACGGAGAGCTTCATCACTCAAGTTACTCCAATTCCTGAAGCGTCTGAAGATCAGTCCTGTCTACAGTGTTTACAAGCAGCCAGAAGCCTACCCTGCATATCATTCACTCAGGAAGATATGCAAGTGAAACATAAACACGACAGACCCTTGTACTACACGGGATACATCGGGTCATCAGAAATCAGTCGTGTTCAGGTTGATCCAGGCTCGACACTCAGCATCATGCCATACAGAGTTATGCAAGTTTTAGGGATTCCCATGCATCGGTTGCATGCTACCCAAACCACAATCTTCGGATTCAATGCTAACAGCATTCGGCCCCTGGGAAAGATCAAACTCAGATGTCAAATCGGAGATCTCAGGTTAGAAGTGACTTGTTACATCATAGATGCGGACACGTCCTATAATCTGTTATTAGGACGACCATGGATTCATGCAAATCGTATTGTCCCATCCACCCTACATCAAGTTATGAAGTATGTCAATGATGAAGACGAAGTTCGAACCCTGATTGCGGAGAAATACCCCTTCAGAGGAGTGGAAAACTTCTATACCGATTCAGTCTTCTACTCGGAATCACAAGAGGAAGAAGATATCGACAGCGGTAATGAGGCAGACGTCAAACCAGATCCGGAAGGGAATTGTCCATGGGAGTTAAACTTTAATGTAATTGGTCCAGTTGAGAACAATAATAATGTACCGAGTGAGGGGGAGTGGTGCATTAATGAAGATTTTATTTTGGCCTACTTGTCTGATGAATCTTTTAAAGTTAGACAAATAAAGAATGATCATAATGCAGGTACCAACTCGTGGCACGAATTGTGTGTAGAGGCATGTCTTACACTGCCAATTAAGTCATCTTTCACTTCCGATGAAGAAGTAGAAGATGCACAAAAGGCTTTCTTCGAAGTCTCGTCCAAAAAGAAAGGGCAAAAGCCAATCCGTCTCGGTAAAGTTAAACCCACACCACTCCGACGGGGAAGCTCGGAAGAAGATGATGGAATTCCTCAATTTCATTACCATGAACCCAATTCTATACACTTAATGAAACGAATGGGGTATAACTTTAATGAAAAACAGGGTTTAAACTTCGGGAAAGGAAGGCGAACACCGATTCCAATGTCTCTCACCCCCGAAGGAAAACCTCCGAAGATAAAGTGATCCAGGTCAACATGGGAGATGAGTCTAGCCCCAAGCCTATCTTTATAGCTGAAGACTTATCATCATCCCAAAAAGAAGATCTCATATCTCTCATCCGAGAATATATAGATGTCTTTGCTTGGAATTATGAAGACATGTCTGGTCTTGACCCAAAAGTGGCTATGCATCGTCTCAACATCGATCCGGATGCCAAACCCGTTAAACAACAGCAACGTCGGTTTTGTCCAGAGATCATGGAATCAATTGAGTCAGAAGTTAAAAAGCTCATAGACTCAGGTTTTGTTAGGGAAGAGCAACACCCAGACTGGGTAGCCAACATCGTCCCAGTGCCCAAGAAAAACGGTAAGGTCCGGATATGCATCGACTTTCGCGATCTTAACGCAGCTTGTCCAAAAGATGAGTTTTCGCTTCCTATCACCGACGTTATGATCAATAACACCTGTGGATATGAAAGGATGTCTTTCATGGATGGGTTTTCCGGGTATAATCAGATCAAGATGCACGCAGAAGACGAAAAACATACCGCTTTTAGAACACCACTGGGGGTGTATTGCTATACAGTGATGCCATTCGACCTGAAAAACGCAGGTGCAACTTATCAACGTGCAATGAGTGCCATCTTTCATGAACACCTACGTAAGAAGATCGAGTGCTACATTGACGATATAGCAGTAAAAAGCTGACATAAGGGTGACCATCTTACAGACTTGAAGACAATGTTCGATATCATGCGAACACATCAACTGAAGATGAACCCAACAAAATCATTCCTCGGAGTGTCAAGCGGCAAGTTCTTGGGATTTATTGTTACATCTAAGGGGATTTCTCTGGACCCAGAGAAAATCCACGCCATCCAAGACATGCCACCTCCAAAGAATCTCAAAGAGCTCAGGGGTTTGCAAGGGGGATTGACCTATATTCGTAGATTTATATCAAATCTCTCAGGACGCTGTTAACCTTTTTCTAAGCTCATGAAGAAAGGAGTATCCTTTGTTTGGGATAAAGATTGCCAAAGAGCATTTGAAGAGATTAAGGAGTATCTTACTCAACCGCCAGTTCTTGTAGCCCCAAAATCAGGAAAGCCATTCCTATTGTATGTGAGAGCCATGGAACATTCTCTCGGAGCTTTGTTGGCCCAGAATAATGATCAGGGTCAAGAGCAAGCCATCTATTACCTAAGCAGGACTATGATGGGAGCCGAACATCGATACAATCTAGTTGAAAAAGAATGTCTTTCTTTGGTATTCGCAGTTCAAAAGATGCGACATTACCTCGTTGGACAAACAATTCACGTCATCTCCAAGGTGAATCCCTTGAGAGTTCTGATGACAAAGCCATCATCCCTAAATTGCCGACTCGCAAAATGGGCCATTCTCTTATCACAATATGATATGCAATTTATGCCCCAAAAGGCAGTCAAGGGTCAAGCATTGGCATATTTCTTAGCTGATCACCCGGTGCCAGGGACATCTAAGTTGTATGAAGAATTGCCCAACGAAGTCGTTGAAACTTGCGTAACTCAAGAAACTTCACAGGTGTGGAAATTATTCTTCGACGGCGCATCTAGGGCAAACCCTCACGGAGCAATCACCACAGGAGTAGGAGTAGTATTAATCTCTCCGAACGGTCACGTAATCCCAAGAGGATTTTCCCTAATCGAACCCTGCACCAACAATGTAGCCGAATATAATGCTCTGTTATTAGGAATGTAATTTGCCGAGGAGCTCAATATTCGACATCTTGAAGCTTATGGTGACTCTCAGCTAATCGTGAATCAAGTCTGAGGGGAATACGAAGTGCGTCATGAGGATCTTATCCCGTACCACCTCGCAGTGCTAAAGCAAGCTGAGAAGTTCGAATGTTTCTTTATTGAATACATTCCACGAGCTCAGAATGCTTATGCAGATGCTTTAGCTTCGCTGGCAACTTCATTAGCGTTGCCTCTAGGGGCTGAAACTACTATCTCGGTTGCAGGACGCGAGTTATACTGTTTCAAGATTCCTATGGAGGAAAACTCTGATAAGACACCAACAGGAGAAGTCTGTACAACCTCGATGGAATTTGAAGCTAGAGATTGGCGATTCCCGTATATCGACTATGCTATATACGGAATATTGCCTGATGACCCTAAGGAAGCGGCCACTATCAAACGAAAGGCCCTCCAATTCTATTATGATGCGGTCTCTCAAACCCTATACCGCAAATCACATGACGGAGTTTTGCTTCGATGTCTCTCTCGGAAGGAAGCAAAAGAGGCCCTTAAGGAAGCTCGCGACGGAATGTGCGGAGCTCATCAGCCTGGAGCTAAATTAGGCGATCGTCTCTGACGAATCGGTTATTATTGGCCAAGGATGTTCGCAGACGCAGTTGACTATGCTAAACGTTGTCACGAATGTCAGATTCATGGAGACTTTATCCATCAAGCACCAGGTAATTTGCATCCTACATCTGCATCTTGGCCATTTGAAATGTGGGGCATGGATATTGTGGGACCAATTTCTCCTCCGACTTCCAAAGGACACCGGTTCATTTTAGCCGTAACCGATTATTTCTCCAAGTGGGCGGAGGCAATCCCGTTAAGAGAAGTCAAGACAAAGAATGTGATCAAGTTCATTAAACATCACGTCATCTATCGCTTTGGAGTCCCAAGACGAATAGTTCACGACAACGGGACACAGTTCGTTAGCTTTGGATTTCAGAGATTCTGTGATAAATTTCACGTCCAAAGTGTTGCATCCACGACATATTATCCGCCATCGAATGGTCTTGCAGAAGCCTTTAACAAGACTATCGTGAAGCTCCTCAAAAAGTTCGTCTCCAAGAGCCAACGAGATTGGGACGAAAGACTCGGCAAATGTTTGTGGGCCTACCGCACAATAGTGAGGACCCCTACAAGAGCTACGCCATTCTCTTTGGTATATGGCTATGAAGCTTTATTGCCATTAGAAATCCAAATCCCTTCCTTAAGAGTCGCTATCACAACCGGACTAACAGATGAAGAGAAACACCAACGATGTTTGCAGGAGCTCGAAGCTTTAGACGACAAGCGGCTTCAAGCTCAGCAACAGATCGAGTTATATCAAGCCCGTATTTCTAAAGCCTACAACAGAAAGGTTAAGGAACTGATTTTCAAGAAAGGCGATTTGGTCTTGGCTAATCGATGACCTATGGTGATGACCCATAAAACCAAAAGGAAGTTTAATCCTAAATGGGAAGGACCTTTTATGGTAGAAACAGTCTATTCCAACGGAGCTTATCGTCTCATCAATAAAAAAGGCGACAGACTTATGATGCCAATTAATGAAAAATTTCTCAAGAAATATTACCCATAAGCTGCAAGTCTCTTAAGCTTAGCTGGGGGTTGTTCATCAAATGTTTGTATGAACAAATAAGTTCTCCTACTTTGTATGTCGTCAAGTTAACATTACACCTCTGACAATTTAAGTTGTCGAGAAATATTATAATAAAGAGAATTTCCTAAGTTGTTAGATTGATTTGGTTCAGTGAAAAAGTCTTAGCAACCTAAGAGGCGTACCCAAGGTTGGAAGAAAGAGCGTCTAGCTTCCTCGAACGCAAGTTCTATAACTGCGTTTCAAGTCTCCCCCGAACGCAAGTTCTAGTCTCCCGAACGCAAGTTTCAACCTTGCATTCTTGATTCCTATCAAGAGTCTAACCCACGTTGAGTGCGTTCAAGCATAGAATTTTAACTAACAACGAAGAAACTTTTAGAGATTACCCTAACAACGGTAAAAGGGATCTTCAACAAGTTGGAATGCATCATATCTCTCTAAACGCATGTCTTCTAACTACAACTCAAATTTCAGTGTTGCGTTCAGACCTGTTTGGACGCAAAGATAAGACCATGCATTTTTGATAAGCCTGCGTTCAAATCAGTCAAACACAAGGGAATAGTTTTCAGAAATTCTCATACCACAAAAGAGACTATATCATTGCAGAAGATGTTCACAATTCATCATAGGCAAGAGTAATAATTGTTGCGAAAATATCAAAAGTTATTACAAGCCAAAAAGCATTATAAAAGCCTTCAAAGAGAAAAAGATGTGAGGCGGGCTTTAGCCTTGGTTATACGGGCAGAATGCTTAGCGCGGACTTCTGCTTCAGCCTTACCCCTCAACTCTTCAGCAGTGGTAGCAGCAACACCAGCTCTTGAGTGCAAGGCTTGGAGAGCCTCCTCTATCTCGGGCTTCAAGTCAGCATTCTGCAATTTCTCCAAGGTTTCCACAGTACCTGAGAAGAAGTAAACCTTCTCGGCACAGTGATAAGCCCAGCTGCGGTTGATACGTTTAAGCAAGAGCATCACCTCCATGAACAAGCTCTGGAATTCTGAAAATGGGGCCCATCCTTGCTCAGAAATAAGGTATGCTTGCTTCACCATGTTCTCCAGAAACTCCGTGAGGAAGTTCACGCTTTCAAAATCTGGGGTAAAGACTTTTCCAGGAGGGACCATAGCAAGGGGGGTAATCAAAGGAACGTCCCCTTGAGTGGTCCTTCTTCTTCATCATCAGATATGATGAGGGGATCAGCAGCAGAAGCCCCACCTTGCAGCCAAATGAAGAGCAAAGTCAATAAAATAGATGAATGCAAACGCAGTAAGTTAAACATGCGTCAAGATCAGCCTGAACGCAAGGAATTTAGACCCACGTTGAATCGCTATGAACGCAAGACTTCTTCCTGCGTCCAAGATTAAGGGATCAACCCTTCATCTTTATTCCTGTGTCCAAGATTAAGGGATCAACCCTTCATCTTTCTTCCTGCGTCTAAGATTAAGGGATCAACCCTTCATCTTATCAATAAACACGGAAGTTCTCTTCCGTATTCAAGATCAAAGAACGCATGAATGATGTTCGTATCTAAAACGAACAAATCTTATCAATAAACACAGAAACTTCTCCGTATGTTCAACGTCAAGGGTTTGATTCTTCATTATTACAATGGACACATGAAGTTCTTTCAGGATCCAAAGTCAAAAAGATGAACAGTTTTCATCAAGAGACATACAAGTTCTTTTCGCATTCAAGATTGAAAAGACGAATTTTATTCGTCATCATCAACCAGAATTCATCTAGAGAATTTCAAGAAAACCCATCGACAAAGAATGCTTAAAATGAAGAGGATAACGAGACTCACCTCGATGACCAGGCGTCGGAGGCGTCGATGTCGGTCCGAAAGAGGACCCCAGAGCATTCTCCGACGACGGTATAGGGTGCGCCATCTGGTCGTCGTCGCTCTTGGAAGCCATGGCCAGAAGACGAGGCGAAATAGTAGAAGAACTAACGAGAAGAAACTCGTTTGGGAGTTCAAGAAAGAAGCTTAAACGTTGAAGCTTTTTGACATGACTAATCAGCCCTGTTTATAAATAATTAATAATGGTGTAGAGTTCCAAGACTCCCACTGAGAGAGGCCTCTTCGTCATCATTATGACCGCTTGGCTTCCTATTAGACGCGGGACAAAACACTGCGTCCATAAAGCCAAACTAGACGCAATAGTCTGGAGATGCGTTCTTCCAAAAATACGCAGCTCAACTCAAGAGCATGAACGCAGGGGGTACCCCTATTTCTAGAATCGGATTTTTAGAAAATATGCTGCTTGAGTTTAAAACTTTTGCATAATTTAAAACAAAATATTTGACGAAGTCTTCTCAATGTTTGAACTTCACCCTCCTCAAAGTTGCTCCGATCGCAACATTTCTAACTTATCGACTCTCACCAATAGAGCGATAAGTCCTCAAAGTTGCTCCAAATGCAACACTTCTAACTTATCGACTCTCACCAATAGAGCGATAGGTCCTCAAAGTTGCTCCAAACGCAACACTTCTAACCTATCGACTCTCACCAATAGAACGATAGGTCCTCAAAATTGCTCCAAACACAACACTTCTAACTTATCGACTCTCACCAATAGAGCGATAGGTCCTCAAAGTTGCTCCGATCGCAACACTTCTAACTTATCGACTCTCACCAATAGAGCGATAGGTCCTCAAAGTTGTTCCAAACGCAACACTTCTAACTTATCGACTCTCACCAATAGAGCGATAGGTCCTCAAAGTTGTTCCGATCGCAACATTTGTAACTTATCGACTCTTACTAATAGAGCGATAGGTCCTCAAAGTTGCTCCGATCGCAACATTTCTAACTTATCGACTCTCACCAATAGAGCGATAGGTCCTCAAAGTTGCTCCAAACGCAACACTTCTAACTTATCGACTCTCACCAATAGAGCGATAGGTCCTCAAAGTTACTCCGATCATAACATTTCTAACTTATCGACTCTCACCAATAGAGCGATAGATCCTCAAAGTTGCTCCAAATATAACACTTCTAACTTATCGACTCTCATTAATAGAGCGATAGGTCCTCAAAGTTGCTTCAAACGCAACACTTCTAACTTATCGACTCTCACCAATAGAGCGATAGGTACTCAAAGTTGCTCCGACCGCAACATGCACCACGTTAACACAGCACCTTTGAGGTCTACAAATTTCCTCTAGTGCTTAAAACAAAAAGCATATAAGCAATTTATCCTTTGATATTGAAGCAGAATTTTATTGTTCCATGTCAGAAAACGATATGCAAAAGAAACAATGAAAGACCAAAAACAACGCTACGTTTATTCAAAGGAAAGCAAAGCAACAAGAAGATAGGTGTTGCTACTACCAAAAGAGCAATACAAAAACCGACACATCAATTTATCAAACTAAAGGAGACAAGCTGAGATCTAAAAAAGAGCAATACAAAAACCGACACATCAATTTATCAAACTAAAGGAGACAAGCTGAGATCTAAGCTCGGAAAGTTTCTCTTCATGATCAGTTCGGACAAGCTGAGATCTAAGCTCGGAAAGTTTCTCTTCATGATCAGTTCGCACTAGCATTTCAGCTCGTTTTCGAAGCTCGTCCTCGTTAGGCAACATGGCGGCGATCTTCTGTTTAGCCTCTGCAAGAGCATTAGCTCCTGAACGATAATCTACTAGAGAAGTTGCGCTCTTGACGTTGAGTTCAGTGACAATAGCTTCTTCTCGCTTGAATTGAGCTCTCAACCTAGTCAGCTCTACTTCAGTAGCGATGATCTTCTCTCGCAAATTCTCTAGAGAAGTGTTGGAGAGTGATAGCTCAGCTTCCTTTTGAGCATGCAGCTTCTGCAAATGTTCCACCCGGACTTCTTCCTCGGCTATATGACGCTGAGCTGCTTCATACTTGTTAAATTCTTCAGCCCGGATGTCTTCGAAAGTCGACGCAATCTGCGCTTGGATATCAGCACGACCTAAGGCCTCCAAGAACCTTAATTGTGCCTCTAGGCGTGAGATACTTCTGAGCAACGACGAACGACGTCGACATCACCCACGAACTTAAGGTTATTTAAACTATTTGTGAGCATAGGCTTAAAGGTATCAAAAGTATCTATGCCAGCCAATACCACCTCAATTACCTTCTTGGTCAGACTCTCTAGATAATTAAGAGAAATCTTAAGGAAATCTGGCACGTCCGTGGGACTCGAAACGGCAATGGGAGACGGTATAGAAACTTCCGAAGATACAGAACCGAGCAAGAGACCAGCGGGTGATTTCGGCGTAGTGGCTTGAGAGGGAACGTCGACATCCAGTTAAGATGGACTCGATTGAAGAACCATAAGTTCCCCTACTCCTGATGATCTTGGCACGTCTACAACTTCCGTAGAGGCCAAAGAAATTGTTAATAAAGTCATCGGTGGGAGAGTTGTCGTTGAGAGCTCCAAGCAAGGTGGTTCTGACACCTGAGCTGAGGGTAGCATAAGTTGTTGCGTTGAAGCAGGGATGACAGTGCTTGCCTCATGGACCATAGGATCTGTACGGGAAAATGGTTTAAATATAAAATAAAGATTAGTCGTGAGTAAAAATAAACGACGCTTACCAGTGAGAGGTAGGGGAATGTAGGCTGACGCCTTGTCTGAAGACTGTGGCGGTGGAATATCCCACTCACCGGGGTCATCACTATCATCACCCAAGTTGTCATCAATTTCATTACCCCCACTTTGGTCACCATCATCATCCATATCATCCTCGCCATCGCTATGGTCCATAGGCTCATCTTCGTCTACGGAAGGAAACGCTGGTGGATCCTCGGTGATAGTAGGTTTTGATATGATCCTGGTCGTAGGGCTTAGCTGCGTACGCCCTACGGGGGGTAGCAACACAGAAGCAAAAGGAGACTTGTCTGTTACTGAATCTTGCTGGGCAGCCACAGTAGGTTCTTGGACAGGAGGTATATCTTCTTTAACATGCGGGACAGTGGAGGTAGTATCACGAAGTGTGTCCTCAAGGGCAAACTCCATACCCCCTGCAAATGATTCATCTTCATGTTCTTCTTCATGCAATGAATATGCAGAAGAAGCAGGGCCTCTTAAAGCAGGACCAACGCTGGGGAGACCAGGCTGAGGCGAGAGTCCTATAGCAGTCGATTCTCGTTCTTCCTCCTCGGCATGCCATGCTTTCTGAGCATCTGACATAAGTTTGGAAGCAGGAGGCTCGAGCGCTAATTTTCGACGAGCTCGTTTGTTATACCTGGCTTCTTCAGCCGGGTCTAGTGCTCTTTTTCCAGTGGCACTCTTGCTCCGAGTCTGAACTCTCGAAGGTTCCACCTCATGAGTATCCAGCATCCTGACCTCTTCCGGAACTTGCTCTGGTGATTGTCGCCGTTCGTCCTCTATCATCGCCTTTTCATATGATAAATATTCGTTAGCACCCCGTGCACGAAACCGTTTAGCACTCTTCTTTGAAGCATACCATCTACGGATGGCTCTCAAACAAGAAGTATTCATGTTGTAGGCTGAAATTTGAGAGGCAGCTTGGTACCACGTGCAAAAGCTTAAGGAAGTACGAACGTTGGGCATCTTGTGCGGTAGTCGGAATTTAGCTCTTGTACATCCTGCTACCGCGTAATACCAAGCCCTTGCTTCTTCATACACATTACCTGTGTATGCAAGAGTAGGGTTTGGATTCCCGACGTAAATTTGATCATAGCCAAATTGTCGAGAAAAGCGATAAGGCTGATATGGTTCAATAAAGCACTTCCTCCCTTGCCGAAAAAATAAGATAGCCTAGGCGAATGTTTATGAGCCACCAAAAGGCACCTCTACTGAGCATAGTGAAAGAATTCTGCCCCGGAGTGTCTTGATGAAGTTCTCCATACGCACCGCCCTCGAAAGCGGGAAACTTGCAAGCAATTTTGTAGTTATAATCCCGCCTAAATATTTCACGGAATTTAACTTGATACCAACCAACCCATTGAGAGGTTTCTAATTGCTGAACAAGAGGAGCTGAGGTGCCACTTGATTCAGGAGTCAACATTATCGAAGGGCAGTGCAACACAAACCAAGACACCAAATAAATATACGGCATCGGCACCCGAGGGGTTAGAGTCTGAACGATAGTCTTCCCATCGGAGTCCACTTTCTTGACAGCAATAAACTCAGAAGATAGTTCCCGCAAGCCACTTTGTAAGCAGCACACCATGGCTGAAAGAAGATTCAAGGGTCGTCCATAAGCCAAAAGAACAGTGGGATATAAGACCTCTACTGTAATAGCATCCACCGGTCTTGTGGGTACCACACAACGTTTCAACCAAAGAGTCAGAAAACCAGCGAACAAAGCCATGTCAGAAATGGGGACTTCTGCTTGATAGTGGAAGCTTTCGAACGTGATGAACGCTGGGAAGACATCCTCCTCTACCTCGCAAGTATAATGAGAGGTTGCGTCATTGATGCGTTCCGTGATCTCCTCGAGAGTACTGGCAGCTAAGCGAGTTACCTCAGCTTCCTTGTCCCACAAATTTTGAAAAAGATATTCTGCCCATTGTCCTTGTTTCACACCACTGGCCCTTTTACCAGTGATTTTTGCACAGATCTAAAAATGGCACATCAGCTCCTAATAAGTGCCATAGAGGTCAGGGGCACCATTCTTCAGAATCTCCAATTCCCTATTTCCTAGGACGAACTCCTCGTAAGGCAGCTCTCCAAAAGACAAGCTAGAAATTTCAAACATCTCATGAAGGGCGAAACCCAGTTCACCAACAGGAGTGAAGAATGTACCGGTGTGAGGATTATAAAACTCTAGCATAGCAAAGAGTCTGCTGTAATTTGGAGAAATCCCATATCGAGTAGCCATTATTAGAATCCTCAACTCTGAAACCCTCAAAGGTTCTTCCAGCTCCTCTAAGACAAAATTTATCATTCGGGCCCACCAGTCTGTCTCACTCGAATGAACCCATGTTGGAGCCCTAAAGTCTTGAGCAGGGAACTCTCCTTTGACAGAGATAAATTTTTTAATGAAGACCTCAGCCAGCTTAGCGGGTTCGCCGACAGGGTGTTCCTTCTTGAATAAGCCTGGCTTCAAGGCCCCAAATTGATTGAAACCAGCCGGATGAGTGCCCCGAGGAGTAATATGCCCAGTAGCAACAACTCCCTGGTCCTGAACAAGCTCCCAATTCATTGACCAAGGAATGGAAGCACATTGATAATAAGAAATCGACCACATTCGATCCAGGTTGGGAAGAAAAAGGTGACGATTGTTGACAGTCCTCAGCCATTTGTAGTTCCCCTCCGACACCCGATTGGGGTCCAGCTTAATAGAATCCCCGAAAAGGAAGGATGGTTTCTGTAAAATCTCACGTTCAGTGGTCTCAAATTTAACATCCGTGACTAAGGATCTAAGAGTCTCGGGGAAGGCTTGAGTGATGAGTTTTGGCCGCTCTTTGTTGGTATCCTGGAATATCGGATATTCGAAGACAAAGCTGAAGATTGTATTTTTCTCCGCACCTCCCGCATGACCGAAGTAGTGGTTGAAGGAAAGAGGCTCTTTGGAGTAGCACACTACAAATAAAAAAGTCAGACAATTAAACTCAGGAGTCTAACTCAAGAAGGAAAATTCTGGATTTACGACCAATTCAGGATTTTAAACGTAAGGCCCAGACCCGCGTCCAGGTCCCAAAAACATAGGGTTTTGACCCACATTTAAAATTACAAAATGCAGAATCTTGGCCTGCATTCAGGATTTTAAACGCAAGGCCCAGACCCGCGTTCAGATCCCTAAACGCAGGGTCTCAGCCTGCATTTAAAATTTGAAACGCTAGGTCTGAACCTGCGTTGAAACATCATGAACGATGGAGCTAACTATGCGTTTTTAAGATCGAGAAACATTAGGTATAGTCTCTATGTTCTAATAGGGGAAGGCAACATCCCTAATTAAAATTTGAAGGGGTGGAGTCTATTAAGATAACTTTCAATCATCCCAACTTACCGTTGATTTGAGAAGTCGGAGACGTCGGGCAACGGCGTGGACATCCCTGGGGGTTCTAGCCGAAGGATCACCCTGAGCTTGGGCGATCTTGGATTTAGAGGCCATTCTCTTCTTGGGGGCTATTCTAGCTGTGACGAAGAAGAGAGAGAATGAGCTAACGAAAGATTTGGGGATGAATTTCTCCTTCGTCGAAGCGCTGGAGATGATGAACAGGAATTCTGTTAAACCGCCGACTGAAAAAGCAAGGAAGAAAAAAGTCGAATGACTTTTTGATTTGACCCCAGTGGGCTATTTAAATACAGCTGTAGTTGTCAAATCAGCGCGGGATTTTAGGTGAAAATCCCACCCGAAATGTGATTCTCGTGTTTTCAAAAAAGGGGGTTTCAACTTCCGAACGCACCCTCACATTCAGATAGTTGAACGCATGATTTAGACATGCGTTCTGGTGACCAACCTCTGCCTATCACGTAACTAACCCCTTCAAAGGGGTTAATATTCCAAGCAATGACCATACGGCTAAGATCATTTACCCTAGACGAGCTGATCAAGAAAGATGATATGGTGGATTCTTCCGAGGCTGTCTTCCTGACTAAGCTGGGGATGAAAGCCTTTTCATACAAGCATGTGGTTCTCTCTGTCTACTACAATAGATTGCTCTTAAGCCAGGAAATGCTCAACCTCCCTGAAGATGACGAACTTGGTCAAACAGGCTAAAGTCCAAGTCATTATTAACGAACTAAACAAGAAAGAGGATATCAACAAATTTGTCTAAGGCCCTGAGATGCTCCACTCAGTCTGCGATGAAATGCATTCAATCAGCAAAATTTTGGGATCCAAAGTATTCCGAAAATTCGTCCCAGTCAACCGCGAACTTTCGAAAACTTTGGAGGGGGTTCTGTAGGCTGTCTAAAAATCACAATGGATAGCTGATCCCCATCAAGCTCTAACAATGAAAGTTACAATCAGACCATTTTCTTGTTACCAACAAAAAACTACAATCGAGGGACGCCCCTATGGACCATGAAGAAATCGAGAGGTAGAACTCATCCCTACAGTCAAAACACAAGTAGCTACGCTCCAAAAGACGAAGCACCGCAATCATTGCATCCTCAGCTATCAACACAGTTCCATGTCTGAGATGATTGATCTTGATGGCTGCGAAAACAACATGACTAATATTATATTAGCAACTATTAGAGATGCTGATAAGCAGTGTAATGATTTTAGAAAAGCAGGAAGATCTAGAGAACTGTGGGCCAACTATTAGAGATGCTGATAAGCAGTGTAATGATTTTAGAAAAGCAGGAAGATCTAGAGAACTGTGGGCAAATATTCGACATGCTGAGAATAGAAAAGCAGGAAGATCTAGAGAACTGTGGGCAAATATTCGACATGCTGAGAAGTGCATGGTTAAAAGACATGCAAAGAGGTCTTAGTGGAGATCGTGACCCACGGTTGATAGAGCGTTATTGTGGTCTCTCAAGTGTCACAAATAGCCTTCTCTACTTGGCATTAGTGTCATCCATATATAAAGACAGAGAGGGCAGAACACAGCTCTAATCGTTGCCAAACGCAGCTCTAATCGCCGCTAAACGCAGCTTCAATCGCTGCCAAACACAGCTCAAATCGCCGCCAAACGCAGCTTTAATCCGCTGCCAAACGCAGCTCCAAATCGCCGCCAAACGCAGCTTCAATCGCTGCCAAACACAGCTCCAAATCGCCGCCAAACGCAGGTCAAACCACTGCCAAACGCAACTCTAATCGCCGCCAGACGCAGTTCTACAGCGCTGCGAAACACACCTTCAAACATCGAAGAATGCAGCTCTACATCGCTGTAGAACGCAGCTTCACAACGCTGCAAACGCAGCTTCATATCGCTGCAGAACGCACTTCCAGATGCTGTGTTCAAGCGCAGAATCTATGCCAGAACGTAAGTCAAGGTTCTGACCTATTCAAACACAACCCATGCGGTTACGAGAAGATCGCTGATCACCCACGATCTGAGGAGTGGTTTACGTAGGTTGTTACAACCGATTAATGAGGCAACTAAACCCTCATTTAGGAGTGGATTATGGGGGCGGTTACACCCCTAATCTCCCTATAAATATCAACAAACTCAACAGAGTTAAGGGTCAAAAAAAAGAGATCCAAGAATCGGATTCAGAGAGTGAGAGTTGGAGGATCAGCTCCTTACACAGTCTGGGGAATCATCATCAGCTGAAGAGTCCAGACATTCGATACTTGGCTTATTAACCGAATTATTTTCGGTTCCAATAACTTTTTTCATATTAGAGTTTGTTACGCGTTCTGAGCCACAATACTCGTCAAGAGTTATCAACCAGACAAATCAGTTGTTCTAGTGAATTGAAATTTTTTGATCGTCAATGGAGAGCAAACTCGACGCGAACATTCGAGGGAAGCATTCCATCGCCACCGTGAAGAACCCAGAATTAAACAAAGGGGAGAATCTAGATCATTCTCTTCTCTTTTGTAATCAGGAAATCCAATTGTAATCGAGAGTTGAGAGATTTGTAAACATTCTTTTTCTAAGCAGTTAGAGAGAATAAAATCAAATACAAATTTTTCATTCATTTTCTTATTACAAATTTTTCCACAAACAATCTCGCCATTTGGGGCCGTATGTGACACGAGTCCTTTCTAACGCTGTCTGTGAGGGTCGTCGTTGATGATCTTCACTGCTACTTTTATTACTGGCTCGAGCTGGAACCATTTCAAAGGAACAGATCCGAAGCTAATCGTTATTGTATTTGCACCTACCTTCTTCTCCTTAGACAGTTTCACAGTAATGACCCCAACATCAATCAAAGCTTGGATTTTGTCTTTGAGGGCGTAACATGACTTGGTAGAGTGGTGAACCACTCTATAGAATGTGCAATACTTTGGATCATTAACCCTTTTAGCGTCTTTTTGATCCTGGATTGGAGGTAACTTGATCTTGTTGTTCTCTAAGAGGTATTTGAAAAGGCCGGGAACCTCATCTTCCTTAAAAGAGTAAATCTTCGGGAACTTTGGTTCTAAAGTCTTTTGTTTTTGAGGTCGTTGTTGCCACTATGACTGCTACAATGCCTTCTGGTGTTACTATTGTTGTGGTTGCGATTGCAGCTCAAATGTTTGATTCACGTTCACTGCGTTCGCTTGTGCTTTCCTTTTGCCACAAGGGACAAAATTCTGCTTTGGGGTAGTAAGCGTTGCTTGACCTATTTCAGCTTTCTTCCTTTTGAGGAGGCATTTGGCTTGTTCTCCTCGCACTTTCAAATCCTTCCAAGTCTTGGATGGCGCCACTGTCATGGTTTCGAGGATATCCAACGAAAGATTATTGTGACAAGTTTTGGAGGATGTAGTTTTCACTGACTGGATCTCGACTATTCATTGCTTTGTTCGAGAATCATTTGATGAAGTTTTCGACTGACTCTCCATCCTTCTGTTTCTCATCGAATAATGTCCCAATTGAAACCTCAGTGTCGTTATCGAAGAAATTTCTAAGAAACATGTTTTTCATGTCATCCCAACTGCTGATACTCCCTGGCTTAAGATGGCGGTACTAATCAAAGGCTGCCTCACGAAGGGTACCAACGAATGACTGGACCATCAAAGGTTCATTACCAGAGATTATTCCCAAATAGGACTTAAAATATATTAAATGTTGAGTGGGGGAACCTTTTTCGTCGAATGGCATGAAGTTAATCAAATTAAACTTCGTCGAGTACGGAATTGATTCTCACTCTCTCGGGTATGGACATGGTATTCTGGTCTTCTTTACTTCTTGAGCACTCATGAACGCATTGATTTTGCTTTTCAAGTCCCTCATCTTCTTGTCCTTGACGTAGTCATCCTTCGTGTTGCTATCATCCGTGGGACTACCCCCGGTATTATTATCGACAGGAGGGACATTCATATTCTCATCCACTTCCCGGTCACTATCTACTTGGTTGAGATTATTACGGTGGCTGTATTCTCCCTGCTGATTCGTCAGCGCCGCAGTTTGTTGGTCATGCATTTCCCTCATCTCCTGCATAGCCATTTCCATTTTGAATTTGAAATTCTCTTTTTGCTTGGCTAGAGCATCCTCGAGAATTTTGGCTATTTGCTCGGCGTTGATCATAAACGACTCATAGGATTGCCTTGCGCTGGATGCCATATCATCGGAGGCTATTGCAGAGCAAGCATCTGACGTTTCGTCATCTAAAGGTAGCCCCTTTTGCATTCTTTAGTAATCTCTTTGTCTAATGGTTCCCGATCGTAAACGGGTTATTCGTTGGGACACTCCTAAAAACTGATCGGGACTAAAGCGTTGCGTTGACTTTCCTTTATTAGCCATGTTGACGGTCACTTCTGGAAATTCATCGTCTTGAGCGGCTGATTTCCTTCTACGGACATGCCTTAGCTTAGACTTGGACGTTCTGGTGGAGATCCTTCCAAACACCAAAACCCTCTCCGGAGGAGTCTTGGGGCAACAACATTCTGACAACACGCCTTGATAATCTTGGTACACGGATAGTGAGAGTTCATTTCTCGGGTACTTCTTTTCTGAGACTTGTTCGTACCCCCAGCTCGATGGTACAACTCGTCGGTCTGATGATCGGAGAAACCCATCGTGTATTAGCACGACTTCTCAGGTGTAAAGTCGTCGTCAGACGAATATGTTTCCTTCTGGGGACATAACGCTTTGTTAGCGTCTTCAAGAGTCACACTTTTGAAGCCACGCTTTCATGAGCGTGGGGCCTCAACGGGCTCTTGGACTTCAACACGCAATCTAATACGGTTAGTTATAAGGACTTTCTTACTATAGGATTTCTTCCATCGCCTAGGAGGATGAGCACGACCCCCAGTCTGATAAAATGCTCGAGATTCATTCAACGGGCCCAAGCGCTCTTTGACCGGAGCTTTGCCTCAATCCTCATGCAAAGGACCAAGGCGATCCGCTATTGCTTTTTTGCCTATGAATAAGTTCACATTGCCGTGGGGCTTGACCAGAGGTGAGGGATTGATTGGAGCGGAGACGGAACTCAATGGATGCTGAAAAATGGGCACAGAAGACCTCCTGTTTTGACCCTGGTGCGGGTCACCTTGGGGTGACCCGCCGGCTTGTTCCGGTCACTTCGGTAGTGCCCTGTCCGGCTGGGCTGCACCACAAGCAGGTGACGCCGTGGTGCGGTCACACAGGGTGACCGCGGCTGGCCGGGTCACCCACATCCTTGATGACCGCGCTGGCCGGTCACTCTGGATATTGATCGCCGTTTCTCGCCCCCTCTTTTTAGCCGCTGTTTTGAGCTTCGGCCTCCATACCTGGCACGGTTTTGGTGGATTTTTGTCCACCTCTTCCTTCTACAATTTATTGGTTTCTTGCGCAAGTATTCTTGCATGCGCAAGCAATGCGTGGCGTTTCTGAATTCGCTCCTCAAGAGTCGAGCGGGTCCTTTTAACGTGGATTCATTCATTCTTCACTGATTTGAAGGAGGGGTTGTTCGCTCGCTGTTGTGACGATTGACACCTTCTAGACTTCAGATCCGCCTCGTAGAGGATCCCGTCAACTGGCTCCAAAGCCTTAGCAAGTTGGCACTCAAGGAGTTGACGTTGCCTTTTGGCATGCTCTCTTTGATAGAATCGGCGTGCCTTCAGCAGTTAACTCTTTAATGAAGAAAGGGTCCAGATCTGCAGATTCGGCCTCGTTGGACGCCAAAAAAGCATTGCGATGTGCAACTGCAGCAGTGGTGGTGCGGAGATCATCTTCTTGGGTCTTCAAATCCAAAGACTAACGGACCTTCCTGGATTTGCGAGGAGAGGCAGATCTGGAGGAGGAGGACAAGTACTCCTCGAACTTCTACTAGTCAAACTCATATTCGACCTCTTCTTCAATTGGGATATGAACCCAAGGTTGCGACACTTCAGCCTTCGCAGAAAGGCTGTCAGCTCCTACTGTGGTCGCCAGCATGTTTGGGTGGAAAGTTGATTTCATTGATGAGTTCATTACGACTTTGGACGTTTACAACAAACTCAAAGAAATTGCCTTTTTTATAAGACTTTTAATAAAAATTATAACTTTCTTTCAAACTACACACAATAGCAGTTTATCTTCGATTGCATGCGTGAGATCTTTACATGTATCGGGGTTTATCTGTGGACCGCCTCGAGTTAGATCCGGTTGGCAGAAGTAATATTCAGAGCTCCTACTTCACCAAGGAAGTATTCGTTGAAGTAAAAATATCGACCAAGCAAAATTAGTACTCTTCTCGAGATTAAGACCAAGCCTAATCTCATGGAAAGGGGGGACGAGGCTTAAGATCATTCGAAAGACTCCTTCTTTATGCCGAAGTTCACTAGGATCTGGCTAGCCTCCTCTGAAATCTCATTCTCCTTGACTCTTCAATCCAGCAGGACCTTGTCCTCTTGATAAAATTTCAGATGTCTAGAGTAGAGACCCTAGGCTTGTATTTATAGAGCCTCGGATATAGTTATTTGGATGAGAATGAGGGATTTGGCCATATCTTCAGTTCATAATGACCTAACCTCATTTGGAAATGATACCAAGTTAGTTGGGATGTCGTGGAATAAATAAATCCCGAGAAATATCAACAAATCCGTCAAAAATGCATTTCGGGCACTAACTGTGTGGGGAAGACGCTAGTGACCCGTGCCTGTGCGGGTCAGTACTTGGTGACTCGCACTTGTGTGAGTCACCTCTTGGTGACCCGCACGTGCGAGTCTCCTTTGGCTTTTTGGTGTTTCCCAAACTCGTTTTGTTGACTTTTTCATTTCGTAGGCTCACTTTGTGCGCTCATTAGCTTTTCTTCGGCATCGAATAATCCTCCTCGACTTGGATAGTGATGTTCATCGTCTTCGTTTGGTCTCGAACTATTTGTGGGAATTTATTGGTGTTTTTTGACACCTACAGCATGTTAATAAATTGTAGACTAGTGAGAAATAGTTGGTTTAGTTAAATTATATGATTGAGATTGTTTTAACTCTTGGCTTCTTGCTATATGTTAATAAATTATGCTGAAAAGGTAAAAAATCCTAATTTTGATTTTACGCATGTTTTAACTCTTGGCTTCTTGCTATATGTTAATAAATTATGCTGAAAAAGTAAAAATCCTAATTTTGATTTTGTGCATGTTAGTGTGCTAAAAACCCTAATTTAGTTGAAATAATCTACATGCTTCTCAAAAGGAGAATCCTAATGTAAATGCAAGTCAAGTTAATTCTAATCAATTTACACATGGCTCTTAGACTTTGACTAAAAGAAAAATAATAAAAGGAAGATCGAATGTATGGGATCATTTTACTAAGTTTAAAGATAAAAACGGTATACCCAAAAGCAAAATATAACTATTGTATAAAAGTGTTTTTTGCACATTGCAAAAAAAATAGTACTACATCACTACTCAATCACATGGAGTCTTGCAAAAAGCACCCACATAATGTCGATATTCGACAGAAGCTATTAAATTTACAAGAAAATATTGATTCACAGAATGAAGGTAGTACAAAAATGGGAACACTTGGTAGTTGGAGTTATGATAAAGGAGACATAAGAAAAGCCCTCAATTATTTTATCATTTTAGATGAGCTTCCATTCAAGTTAGTAAAGGGTTTAGGGTTTAAAAATTTCATGTCCACCGCTTGCCCTAGATTTCATATTCCATCTTATTGGACAATCCAAAGAGATTTCTATGTGATACGAGTAGCCGGGCGGGAACCTTTGATTGTAGAATTATCAAAGGTGTGTTGAGAAGAGGATGATAGAAATACAAGAATAATTCAGTATGTGGTGAAAGAAAATACCCTCTCTAGATTATGAATATGAAAAGATTACAATCCCTCTCTCATAATCTCACTAGAATCGAGAACAAACTCTCAATTCTCTCTAAAACCCTAATCTCTCTTGATTAGAATCTCTCTTTGATTACATATGATTGATTAGAAACCCTAAACAACCCCTTTTATATGTGTAACATCGTGGGTGACAAAGTGGTAAATAACCAAGCCCAAACCCCACAAGAATTCATGCAAACAGAAATTCAAACGAACCAGGAAACCATCAATGAGTCGACTCATGTGCATATATGAGTCGAATCATAACACATTGGTCGACTCATGACAGTCATGAGTCGACTAGTCGGAAACTTCTGACAAAATGACTGGGTTTCGTGAGTCAACTCATGATAGTCATGAGTCGACTGGTAAGAAACTTCTCTTACAAAATGGCTGGGTTTCGTGAGTCGACTTATGACAGGCATGAGTCGACTCAACCTGATGAGTTGACTCATGTGTATGTATGAGTCGACTCACGGGCTAAAAACTGGATGCTTCGATTCTTCGATTCGCTGTCTCGTTCCACACTTCAACTTGCGTTCCACTATGTTGTTTTACACCTCTATTCTCAAGTTATCGTAAGAATCATCTATCCTCAAGCTCCTATGAGGATCGCTAAGTTTCAAAGAGGAGATACACCCATATCATGGATCCCTGAACTTGAGTCTCATTCAAGTTAGAACTTTAGCTGAGGAAACTCGCGAGCTCCTCCATCCTTTCTGTACCACCTGGCCTTGCTAGGAACCTGATATCGACGTACAACTAGAAATGACTCCTTCGTTCCTCGCCTCATCGTAGTCGTCTTCCGCTCTAACATTCAGCTCCTTTTCGATGGCTCATCATGAAGTCTAATGCACCTCGAGACGGACTTCTTGCTTGCATTCACTAGCCTCTTTACTCGCGTCACCGTCGCCAAGTTTGCCTCCCTCGGAAGAGATGCCGAACGAAATATAAACTTTTCACCATCCTTGGTGAATGTGTACTTCTGAGCCCGCCTTCATAGATCGTGTATCTATCCCATAAGTACGGATTTCCCAGTATAACCTGACAAACATCCAATGGAACGACGTCGCACGTGATCTTATTAATATACGACTTGTGGAGCGCAAATCTGACAGTGCATTGATCAACTATACTTAGTCTCAACTCCTTCTGAATCCATCCCCAATGGATAGGGTTTCGGATGCTTGACTGTCTTTAGACTCAGCTTCTAAACTAAGGCCTCGGATATCAAATTCTTTTCGCTGCATGGATCAACAATGGCATCAACCAAACTGGTCTTCACTTGCAACTTCAGTAGGGGGTCTTCGTCCTCTTTTGTAGCCTATTTTCCCACCATAAGATTGAGACTACTGTTAGGCTCTGTCATCTTAGGAACTTCCTTCGGACTCTCTGCTATCATGTATGCCTTTTTCTCCTCTTTCTTCTTCAACCCTTTTGGCTTCAGATGAGGATACTTCTTCCAACATCGATCAGCAATATGTCATGTCTTCTCGTAGTGACTACAAATCAGTTCTGCTCTCCCTAGATCACCCTTCTTCTCCTCTATATGTTTGGAACCACTAGACTCACCTCCCGTCTGTTTTACATCTCCTTTTGCCTCGTTGCTCTTCTTTTGCTTGCCCTTGATGGAAATAGCTTTCACGCTTGTCTCTGCAATAGACTCGACCGTGAATAGCTTCATCTCCTTCCGGATATATTCATTCAGACCCATCATGTACTTCATGAAGATGGAGTATTCATCTGTCGTGACGTTTAGAACCATCGCTTGCTGCTGGAACTCTGTCGTATACTCTTGAACGGTCTGATTGAATCTTTGTCGCAAGCCGTACCACTTGTACCAACGCTCCTCAAGGAACCCCACTGGATAGAATTGTTTTCTCAGTAGCTCCTTGAACTTGTTCCACGACACCACCTTCTTCTTCTACTTGTAGTAGGATTTCCACCACGTCAACGCATGCCCTGAAAGCTTCAAAGTCGTGAGCACAATCTTCTCCTTGGATGAATATCCATAGAGAGTGAAATACATCTCTATACGTTCGATCCAATCATCGAGCTTCTCCATATTAACACTCCCATCATAAACAGAAATCTCCATCTTGAAGTCTATCTTTAAATTATGGTAAGAATCCTTACCCCTTTGATACGAAACAGTTTTGACAATCTCGGCCTCCCTATCAGAATCAGATTCCTCGCCTTCTCCATCGGACTCCATAAGTTTCTTCTTACCTTTCGACGAAGATTCCTCCTTTTTATCCTTTTTTTGGAAGATATTGATGAGCTGTGCGAGAGTTTAACTCATTGTCTTCTCTATTTCTCCAATGCATCTAGCCTCGCTGAACTATCTCCTTCAGTCATCTTATTCTTTCTTAATTTCTGGACCCCAATGAAATAAGGATCTCGCCTAACTTCTTGTATTGCGATCGAGTCAGGACCATATACAAGATGCCCCCTTCACAGGATCTGATCGCTCTGATACCAACTTGATACGAGTCGCCGGGAGAGCACCTTTGATCACAGAATTATCAAAGTGGGTTGAGAAGAGGATGACAAAAACACAAGAATAATTCAGTATGTGGCGAAGGAAAATACCCTTTCTAGATTATGAATATGAAAAGATTACGATCCCTCTCTCACAGTCTCACTAGAATCGAGAAAAAACTCTCAATTCTCTCTAAATCCCTAATCTCTCTTGATTAGAATCTCTCTTTGATTACATCTGATTGATTAGAAACCCTAAACAACCCCTTTTATAGGTGTAACAACGTGGGTGGCAAAGTGATAAATAACCAAGCCCAAACCCATAGGAATTCGTGCAAATAAAAATCCAAATGAGCCAGGAAACCATCAATGAGTTGACTCATGTGTATATATGAGTCGACTCATGACAGTCATGAGTCGACTAGTCAGAAACTTCTGACAAAATGGCTGGGTTTCGTGAGTCGACTCATGACAGTCATGAGTCGACTGGTCAGAAACTTCTGAAAAAATAGTTGGGTTTCATGAGTCGACTCGTGACAGGCATGAGTCGACTCAACCTGATGAGTCGACTCATGTGCATGTATGAGTCGACTCACGGGCTGAAAACTGGATGCTTCGATTCTTTGATTCGCCGTCTCGTTTCATGTTTCGACCTATGTTCCACTGTGTTGTTTTACACCTATATTCTTAAGTTACCATGAGAATAATCTATCCTCAAGCTCCCATGAGGATCGCTAAGTTCCGAAGAGGAGATACACCCGTATCACTATGAGATTTTCCTTGAAGAAAATGAATTTGAAGAATTTGTTGAAAGCTACATGTCACAGGGTGTGTCTTACAACTAATACTTGGACTTCTATTCAAAATATTAATTACATATGTCTAAAGGCATATTGGATTGACAATGTTTGGAAATTGAACAAAATAATAATAAAGTTTGTCCCATTTTGAGTCATAAAGGAGATGATCTTGGGAAGGCGGTAGAGAAGTGTTTATTAGATTAGGAAATTGAGAATGTTTTCACCATCACCGTTGATAATGCTAGTTCAAATGATACCATGATTACATACTTAAAAAAGAGGTTTAACAATTAGGGAGACACAATATTGGGTGGGAAATATCTTAACATGAGATGTATTACTCTCTTTTTTTTTGGTAATAAGGGAAACCTAGTCAGTCTGCTCAACTTTTAACTCCTTTGGAGTCTGCCAGCGGCCCTGGTTCGAATGCCACATCCATCCCACCTCTGCAAGGAACTACCCTTAATACCAGGGCTTCATCCCCAGTTGACTGGGCGAACAACATGGGGGCGGGCATGAACTGGTGAGCATACAACGGGTTGAGCAAAGTGACCAGTAAAACCCCTAGGTGTCCGTCCCCACCCTTAAACCCAGGGAGACAAGGTGAATTCGGCAATGTGAATCGAACCACTGATCACTAGGAAGATCTCCTTCCCCCTTGTGGGCACTATCCAAGAGTCCCACCCGCGGGTGGTTATTACTCATATTGTTAATCTTGTAATTAGTGATGGGCACAAAGATTTGGGGGGTTCCCGTTGCTCATGTTCATTCGACGGTGAGATATTTGAGGCAATCTCCATCTAGATTATCTAAATTTAAAACTTGCATTGAACTAGAAAAAATTGAATGTGGTTCATCTTTAGGTTTGGATTATGCACAAGATGGAATTCTACTCTTTTGATGTTGAACATTGCTCAAAAATATGAAAAAGCTTTTGAAATATATGGTGAAGAGGATCCCTTCTTTAGATTTGAACTAAGTAGTGGAAATGGAGCTCATAGAATGCCATTGGAGGATGATTGGATTAATGTGAAAAGATTATGCATTTTGCTTGAAAATGTTCATAAGCTAACATTACGTGTTTCGGGTTCTTCATATGTAACAAGTAATTTTTTCCTTCAAGAAATTGGTAATGTTGCTTGTGATTTACAAAAATAGCAATTGTCTGATGATGTATCATATGCTAGAATTGCTAATAAAAGGACAGATAAATATGAGAAGTATTAGGAAAGTTGGGAGAAGATGAACATGTTAATTTACATTGCAGCGCTTCTTGATCCACGAAATAAAGAAGATTTTATGACTTGTATTCTTGAGCTTACATATGGTGAGAAAGAAAGTGTTGATAAGGAAAAATTCATCAAATATGTCGCATTTGCATTGTTCAATGAGTACAAAATTAAATATGAAACTGAAATAGGTGCAAGTGGGCAATCAATTGGTGTTTCATCTAATAATATTGACAATGATTATGCTGATCAAATAACTGATGTAAGAAGTCATTTTAAAAGGTTGAAATATGCAAAAGGAAGTGCCGAAGCAAAATTAGAGTTGGAAAGATTTCTAAGAGAGGATGTTGAAGCCGGTCAAAGTAACTTTGATATTTTAGCTTATTGGAAAGAGAATAGTGCAAGGTTCACAATCCTCTCTCGGATGGTTCGTGATGTATTGACTGTCCCCATCTCTACAGTTGCTTCTGAGTCTACATTTAGTGCGGGTGACCAAGTACTTGATCCATTTAGGAGCTCATTGACTCTCAGGATGGTACAAAGCCTTCTGATTGGCTTCAAAACTTGTAGGCTATGCCAGGTTCAAGCAAAATTTGCTTTTAAGAAGATTTAGATGCTCTTGAGAAGTTATACATAGGTATTTACCATGTATGTGTT
Organism: Asparagus officinalis; assembly: GCF_001876935.1. Lineage (NCBI taxonomy): Eukaryota > Viridiplantae > Streptophyta > Magnoliopsida > Asparagales > Asparagaceae > Asparagus > Asparagus officinalis. The sequence continues at coordinate 19,897,335 of NC_033798.1, read as the reverse complement.
TGTATTTAAAATAACTTTGATTTTTATTAACTTTTATTTGTTTACCTTTCAGATTTGAGTAAGATTTCAATCGAACCAACAATTACAGATTTGTAAGAGCTTAATCATGAATGACCATTGGACAAGTAACAATTTTTTTGTGGTTTACATCGCACAAAATTAAGTTGGTTGTGATCAAACTTTGTTCTTGCATATTGAACAAGCGGAAGAGGGAGAGTTACTACCATATATTGCTGATTGTGCTATTTGGTTTTCTATAGGCTTGAACGATGATTTTAAACTTGTTTTTGTTCAGATATTCTCAATTAGATTTTGGACATTAACTGATAGATTATTAGAACATGACTTCCTGAAGTTGTGTTATCAAGTGTAGTAGTATTTTGTGCAACTATTGTCTAGTTTATTTGATTTCACAAGCTATTGTCTAGTTCGTTTGATTTTCTACAAGCTATTGTCAAGTTCATTTGATTTACAGTGCTCGGGGTAGATCTGATGTTGAAGTTGTGTTATTAGGTCTAGTAGTATTTTGTCTCGATTTTCACTCAATATATGCTAAGTATAGGAAATATATGCTAAGTATAAGTACCAATAAATGTTTTGCTCGTATTACCTTCCTCTGGTGGTGAATAATTTTTATTGTCCTTCACCAATCAATGTTAAGCCACACTACTAACTGTATTTGTGGGTTGAAGTTCTCTTTGAATTTTGGTTGCTCCTGATGCCCAAGAATTGGTGTGCATAACTATAAAGATACATGTCTTTTCTTGTTCTCCTTGAGTACATAACTTCTGAATTCTAAACAGCAGATTCTTCTCCTTTCATACGCAACTTCTGAATTCGAAATAGCAGCAGTAGCAGCATGTCTGAATTTAAGCATTGAAGTTATAGAGAATCAGCCAGATGGGAAGGACAACTATTTACAGAAATTTGATACTAACCATAACAAGACTGTTCCTAAAATTTCTACTTCAAATCAGAAATTGTGGTGACCTGCAAAGGTAACAAGCTTTTTTTTTTCTTGTCTTTACATGTGAATAACGTTTTTTACAGTCAATCCATCAATACTTGATCCATTTTCTTACATAATGATAATAACTCAAGTTCATTCAATTATTCAAAGCTTTATACAGGTGAAGATTTATTCTCTATATGTTTGTTTCTTGTGATTTCGACTATGTTCTTTGCGATTGGGAATTTAGTTTGCTTTGTGCTCTTCAGTACACATTTCAGGTTATCCAGAGAAGGTTCATATGCACTATTTCAGGCTATCCAGAGAAGGTTCAGTTAAAAGATTCATTGCAAAAAAACACATGCTCGTGATATTACAAAGCTTAATCAACAACATTAAGTAGTAGAATTTTGTACTACATATGTTATACTTATATATAACTTGTAATTAACATTATACATTTATTTATTTATTACGATTCAATAAGAGTTTCAAAATAGTTTCAGTTTTGTGCTCAACACTTTCAGTATTCTACTTTCAGATGCTAAAATATTGCTTGGGGCTCATTCTTTGTTATAAGTTGGAAAGCTCGGCAATTGAATCATTCTCTTTGATGCTCTAGATATGATTTGTCAAGTTTCTCAACATTGTCAAGTTTTCTCAACCGGTTCTAAAACATGCTTAATTTATTCACTATTCAACTTTTTCTTTTGCTCTGTTCATGACTTATTTAGGTACTAGCATGCAAGGAATTTCGCAAAAGATACCACTAATCAAGATGGAAAAAAAATAAAGAAGTTTTTATAACATTTGAATGTGTCATACCCAAGTAAAAACCGAACAAACCAAACCGAACCGCATCGAACCGACATGGAGCAGTTCGGTTCGGTTTTGAATATCAGGCGGTTCGGTTCGACTGGTCAAATTTTAACCAAAAACCGAACCGACCGATCGTTTGCTCACCCCTACTTTGACCTCCTTCTAATTTCGGTAAACAACATGCTTCCTACTGAAGCAAAGCCATACCCTTGTCCGCGTGGTGCCACACCTCAAGAAGTCTCGCAAAATAGAATCTATCTCCCGAATAATTGTCTTCGGAAGAAAGAAAGCGGATGTCCAGTAAAGGTGGATAGGAGATTTGTTTTTAGAAGACGAAAAGTAGTGGACGTCTAAAGACAAAAATAATTTTTCTATTATCCCTTATTTTATTCTCAGTATAAACGGACTCTCTGAATGCATTATTTCTCACACTATCTTCGAGTGGATGTCCGTTATAACATTCTCATATTTCTAATATACACTTTTTTTTACATGTTATCCTTAATTGTCTAATATTATGATTCATGAAGTATTTTTGATGATGTTAAACTGTAAACAAACAGCTGCAGTAATAACAAGAGAACCCACAAGCAACATTAATAACTTAGGGGTCTGGGTAAATAAAAGTATATTATAGAACCGACTGGTTTTAGGTCGGGATCTCGGACGAGGAAACTGGGTACGTGTAGGACAACAGAGTGACCAAATAAAAGCGACGTAGACTGAGCAGAATCCAAGAAGCTTCCTCCTCGTCATCAAGATTGATCCTTTTATTATTGATGTTGATCTAGATAGGGTTCTAAAGTTTATAATAACATTATCGGACTCTTTTATCATTTCATGGATTGAAAAATTCTTTAAGGATCCAAAATATGGGACCAATAGGGGGGACAAATGAGGTGTCCCCCTCCTATTGGATAATGAGTTGGCCATCATTAATGATGACCAACTTATTATCCAATAGGAGAGAGACACCTCACTTGTCCCCTTTATTGGTCCCATATTTTGGGTTCCTGTAGCAAAGCTCATAATAAAATTTTAAACACGCTCAATAAACAAACAAAAAGATTCCACCGGACTCCGAGATAATAATAAATGCTTGCATCAGTTCCGCATTCGGTCAATTCTTGCTCGCAATCAAACACGCACACGAGCCCAAAGTCGCGTTGCGCGTGGCAGCGCAGGAGAAGATAGGTATCAACATCAATAACAGATCACCTCGGTCTAGGGGTGCAAACGTTTTGGACAAGGACTCCTGTATGCACATATCGTAAGAGAAGGAAAATTTACCTATCCGTATTTGTTAAAATTGTGTGTATACACACATACATGCTGATATAAAACGGATATGAGAAAAACAGATAATATTAAAAAAAACATAATTCATGTGATAGAAGAGAGTTTATTAGTATGTTTCTTATATCTGAAAAGCTAAAATTAGGTCTATTAATCATTAAAATCAACATCAAAAACGTTAATCTAAGAATTAAAACAGATGCAACTGTATGATCAATATATATTTTGATATTTTAAATACAAATTTGAATATTTCATCACATATCTATATCTGTAAATATATCATATCTATATCTTACTAGATAAATATATTAGTAACCATATTTATATCCTAACTTGTATGTATAAAGATAAATCCTCGGATGCGGATATTTTCTGCATCCCTACCTCGATCTATTAAGTTAATAGTATGTCAACATGATAACTTGCTTTGGATTAGCGTGTCAATACGCCATTTGTATAAAGTACGCCTATGTATAAGTAAAATTTTCAAGCATAGCTGCTCAACTTTTTAGTAAGCCCTATGAACCTTTAGGGTTTTGCACAAAACCCCTCTGAACTTTACACATGGAAAGAAAGGACAAAAATACCCCCAAGTCAGTAGTTCAGCCATAACCATTTTTCACTTTAGCTATATTTTTCAAGGACATTTGGTCATTTCATCATTTAATGGCCAATTATATGGTAATTAGAGAGGATCCAATTCTCTCAATGTTGATCATTCATTTCAATTTAGAGGGATGAAATTAAGTCACATATGATTTGTACTATTGCAACAGTATTTTCTGAAATAGTTGTTATGACTCCTAAAAGTACTAAATATTAATCTCTATAGAGAAGTCGACATGTGTCTTACACTATACCTAACCCGACTAATTTCAGGCCAAGATAACCTCCACCTCAGCACAACCGACTTGATTGGCCGACATCTCGTGTAATCGAGTCAAAAAACGGTGCTTCTCGGCCCTGGACCTGAGGACCCAAAGGATGACAGTTACCTCGAACCACTCTCCAGCCGACTACTCTTGCAGTAACTGCCCTGACAGCATCATCATTGTTCTAGCCCCCATAGCCTTTATGACTCATCGGACCTAGTCAGCACCAAGCACCTAATGTCATTCCCACAATAAATGGACAGGTGATTCACTTCCTTCAGCAACCGACATGTAGCACATGTATGCCGACTCAATTGTCTAGCTAAACTCGGCCCAAGTTACTTTCTTGCCCCCTCAGATCCACTATAAAAGGAGCGGTTATGCATGAGGTAAGGCCCTCTAGTCTTTTTTACGTAACTAAGAGAAAAATCTATACTTCCCCACTCAAGATCACCTACTGACCTAATCCCCGAACGAACAACCGGAGAACTCAACTCTGCCCTCTTACGAGTTCTTTCATGTGTATGAAAAAAACAACAAGCCCCAGAACCATTCATCAGGAGAAGTTAGAGGACCCTATTCTCTCCACAAACTCTCAGATAACCCCTTGTTTGATAACTGACATCAACAATAGTATTTTTGATCACTATTATCATGAAAGAAAAAGGTATCATACGATGGGTTCTGGATTATTCTAACCAATGGATTAGGTCGCACCAATATCAATCCATATGATACCTATCAATCATGATGGAGCGAAAAAGGTCAAGATCAGATCCAGCCTCATCGAACCTCAACGAGGAGCCTTGATTGCGCTCCTATCGGCGAACACCGATGTATTTGCCTGGGAGCCTAAGGACATGCTAGGGATTCCCCTCAAAGTGATGAGCCATGAACTCTCAGTCAACTGACACACTAAGCCGGTTTGACAAAAGAAGAGATATCTCGGTCCAGAAAGATAAAAGGCAGCTGCAGATGAAGTAGACTAACTCCTTAGAGCCGGTTTCATCCGAGAGGTCACTTACCCAGAGTGTCTTTCCAATGTAGTGCTGGTGAAGAAGGCTCTTAACAAGTGGAGAATGTGTGTAGACTTCACTGATCTCAACAAGGCCTGCCCGAATGATATCTACCCCATCCCTAGGATCGATTAGCTAGTAGACGAAAGTGCGAGTCACAAACTGTTGAGCTTCATGGACGCTTTCCCAGGTTACAACCAGATCCTTATGGTGGAACGTAATTAAGAGAAAACCCCATTCATTACGGACCAAGGTTCCTAATGCTATAAAGTGATGTCTTTCGGTCTAAAAAATGTAGGCTTCGCCTACTAGATGTTGATCAACAAAATTTCTAAGCCTTAGCTCAGCTACAATGTGGAAGCTTATCTGGACGACATCCTGGTGAAGTCGAGGCTGTCGTTGTCTCACATATCGGATCTTGAAGAGATATTCTTCGTTCTTAGACGCTACCGCATGAAGCTTAATCTAGCCAAGTGCGCTTTTGAGGTACAGTCAGGCAAATTCCTTGGGTTCATAATCACCCAGAAAGGCATTAAGATTAATCCTGAAAAGATAGCCGCCATAGAGCAACTACCTGAATACCGCACACTGAAGGATGTCTAAAGACTGAATGGGAAGATAGCCGCATTGGGCCGCTTTCTCTCAAAATCTGTTGAGAGGAGCTTGGCCTTCTTCAAAACTTTGAGAGGAAGCAATGAGTTGAAGTCGTGAACTCTGTCTTGGTTCGAGAAGAAGAGGGTATTCAGAAGTCGGTGTACTATGTCAGTCGAATCTTGAAGACAGCCAAATTCAACTATCTTCTTATTAAGAAAGCTTCCTTCATCCTCATCACTTCTGCTAGGAGACTTCTCCCATATTTTCAGGCTCTCACTATCATTGTACGAATGAGTATGCCTCTGAAGAAGGCACTTGACAGTCCCACTACTTCAAGGGGGATGGTTGCATGGTCAGTCGAACGCGAGTATGGCATACAGTTTGAACTAAGAGCAGTAATCAAAGTCCAGGCCTTGGCCAACTTCCTTATTGAATCAACCTCCCCACATGACGAACAATCTGCACCCTCATCACAAGACCAATCAAAACCTTCGACCTCTCAAGAAGTCAAAGCATCTACCTCTCGGACGCTCCGCTCCCTCGAGCATGATTCTCCAGAGTTTGCCTACTGGTGGTTACTAAAGGTGGATGGGTCCTCCAGCGAAGCTAGTAGCGGAGCAAGAGTGGTCCTACGCAGCCCAGATGGCTGACGTACACTCCATCGCTTTTGGTTTCTCAGCCTCGAACAATAAGGCTGAATATGAAGTATTTTTTGTGGGTCTTTGAGCCACCTTGGTAGCAAAGACTGAGTGCCTCTACATTCTGGCTAACTCCCAACTTGTGGTAGCCCAAGTGAATGGGGAATATGTGGCCAAAGACTCAAGAATGGTCATGTATTTGAAGGCGGTCAAGGAGCTATTGACCAACTTTGCAGATTTCAAAATCGCCCAAGTCCCCCACGCTATCAACGCTCGAGCAGACACTTTATCCAAACTTGGGTCAACTAACTTAGAAAGCCAGGCATGACCTATATACACAGATACCCTCAAGCATCCAAGCATCATGGAGATCCCTTCATCGGTCATGCAGACCGAGATGTCTCTGGAACCATGTTGGATGGATCCAATCATCCGGTATCTGATAGGAGTGACCTCACCAGTGAATGCCACTAAAGCTAGGAGTTTACAAAGAAATGCTCGCTAATATCTCATGCTTGATAATCAACTTTATCGAATGTCATACTCCAATAGTGGTGTGGAGCCCTATCTCCGGTGCTAGTAGAGGGCTACGCAATGTCTTTAGAGAGATATGTGAAGGGACTTATGGGAATCATTCATAGGTCAGAACTCTTCCCAGAAGCATCATTCGACAAGGGTATTATTGTGCAATATCTTAGCCGAGTCCAAGAGACTTGTTTCCTCATGCCAGAAATGCTAATTTTTCTCGAGCATCCCAAACTCGCCTCCATTCTGAGTCTAATTCCATTTGCTCAATAGGGATTAGATTTATCGGGTCCTCTCCTGATAGCCTTTGGGTAGCGGAAGTTCGTGATCGTCCTCATCAACTACTTTACCAAGTAGATAGAGGCTGAGCCTTTGGCCAAAATTAGCAAGGGCAACATCACAAATTTTGTATAGAGATCCATTGTCTACAATTTGGAGTTCCTCTCTATTTCATCACGGACAACAGCACTCAGTTTGACAATAGAGGTTTCCGAAGCTTTTATGAAGAATGGAACATCCACCTCAAGTTCACCTTAGTTGCCCACCCGAAATGCAAGGCTCGCAGAAGCCACTAACAAATACATCCTTCAAGCCCTAAGAAATAAGGTGGACAAGATAGCTGGAAATTGGGTCGAAGAATTACCTACAATCTTGTGGTCTTACCGCACAACCCATAAGAACTCAACAATCAAAACTCCATTCAAACTAGTTTATGTAGCCGAAGCGGTCGACCCAGTCGAAGTCGCCATGCCTATAATCCGACTGTAATATTTTGATGAAGATTTGAATTCTGAAGGACTACGAATCGGGCTCAACCTTATCAGTGAAGTCTAAGAAGAAGCTCTCTGATCCCTAGTCATCAATCAATAATGCATTGCTCGACACTACAACAACAAGGTTTGACCCTGGAGATTCAGTATTGGCGATCTTGTCCTTCAAAAATCTGCTATTGAAAAAGACACTAGGCGCAGCAAGTTGGCCACCAATTAGGAAGGACCTTACACAATCATCGAAGAAGTACGCCTAGGTATTTATCGACTGAAAAGCTCCGATGGAAGGATCTTGCAACATCCCTGGAACATCGAGCATCTAAAAAGTTACTTTCAATCATTTTGTTTGTATAAGTCACATATGATATAAAATCCTTGAGTTTTTTAACTCTATTTAGCTATACTCTAGTAGTATCATAACTTTTTATAGGAATACAAAGCTAAATCGCCACAACATAGTCGACTTGTCTTAAGACCTTGGCATCAACTTAAATCTAAGGTATGTACCCAAAGACCTTGGTATCATTACGAATAAACCTAAGGCATGAAGCTCAGACGAGTTGACTCAAACCAAAAGACCTTGGTACCTTTCTAGGGTGAAACTAAGGCACATCATCATCTCGATCGACTTCGACATAAAGATCTTGGCATCCTCCTAAGCCCAAGGCACATACAAAAAGATCCTGGTATCGTACAAATAAAACCAAAATACACCGTTGTCAAAAAACCATAGTACCTTTCTAGGGTAAAACCAAGGCACATCATCATCTTGGTAGACTCCGACATAAAGACCTTGGTGTCCTCCTAAGCCCAAGGCATATACGAAAAGACCTTGGTATCGCACGAATAAAACCAAGGCATGCAATCAAAAAAGACCTTGGTACCTGTAGGCGTATAAAACTGCTTATAGGTCCCTTAACACAGCTCAGAACGATGATTCGACAAACCAACGAACCATCGGGCAATGAATCCAAGAATGATCGTTAAACCACAATATCGAAGCTAAATGAGACGCGATGAAGCGGATTAATGAGGTGACGAGGTTAACGAATCACACGCAAACGACGGTACGGGTCGATTAATCAACGAATCATTCAACCGTAGAGTCCACTACATCAATCAAGATCGGGAGCGGACTCGAACGAATCAAGATCAAATCAGGATCCGAACTCAAACTCGAACACCGAGGCGATTTACTGCCATATCGGGATCCGGACTGCCAAATCAGAGTCCAGATCAACAACGAAGCGCAAAACCGGACAACGGACACAACAGCGAACACCCGGAAGATCTCGGCACTAAGCCATCTAGGCGGCTCGGTGAGCCGAGCCACCAAGTGGTGGCTCGGCCACCGAGCCACCAAATGGTGGCTCGGTGGCCTCGGCCACCTTTTGGTGGCTCGGTACCTCGGCCACCTTTTGGTGGCTCGATGCCCCGGCCACCTGTGCCAAGGCACAGGTTCGAGTGCCTATAAATAGGCTAGGCATGGCTCATTTGTGAAGGGTTGGAATTTTTGACGGCGAAGCTCTGCTGGATTGAAGGCTCAAAACTCAAAAAGATTGAAGCTTTGGAACTTTGAAGACTTGCTCTTTCAGATCCGGTGCTCAGCGATCGTCCATGTCAAATAAGGCAGGAGTTCGAGAGGGATTGGATCTGAGATCTACGCGATTATCCTCCGGATCAAAGCTTGGCCTTTGATCCCGATAAGGCTATTATTTCCTTGGTGAAATAGTACCACCCGGCTGTTATTTCCTTCGTGAGATAACACCCGTTATATCATGTAGATCCGACCGAATCTAGATCGTGCGGTGATCCACGGATTAGCCCCGGCGCAGGCGAAGAACCCACAAAAGCGAGTGACCGCAAAACAGGAGCTCGCGATTCGTTCAAGGAAAGTTGTAATTTTTATTTCTTTTTTGATCTCGTAGTAACCGGATCTTATAAAAAGACCGGATCTTTGTAATCGATGGAATCAATGAAGAAAGCTACGATTTTTCCCACAAACAATCTGGCGACCACAGTGGGAGACACCGATCTCGCTGCCGAGATTGTCGCGTCGTAGCCGCGGATCTCAATCCCGGTCGAGGAGGAGGTCGAGTATGAATTCGACCAGCAAAAGTTCGAGGAGTATCTGTCATCCTCGTCCGGATCCACCTCCCCCCGCAAGTCCAAGAAGTTATCCTCCAGGAGAAAAGTTCGTTGGTACGAAGAAGTACAGAACGCCAACGAAGCTCTCATCCCAACTGACGCCAAAGTTGCGTCGGGTGAAGTTCCGTCGACCTCCAACCAGGTCAACCCTGTTCTCGCCGATGCCTCCACCGTTGAAGGCGTTGTGACTCTCTCGAAGAGAGCCCACCAGAGGTGACATCAACGCCTGGCGTGGCAACTCGCGAAGGCGATGGAGTCCACCGACAGAGTCCGCTATCATGCGGATCTGAAGAACGGGAGAGGCAAACAGCCTCAACCACCGATGAATGGCAGCTCTTCTAAGCCGCCAACGAACGAATGGGTCCGTGCAAACGGAATCGTTCGACACTCGAAGAGCGCATTCGCAAGCGCCGCGCAATGTCAGCGCAAGCACGGGCTTAAGTCCAGGAAGCCCGTAGAAGGCTACAGAAGGAAGTGGCCAAGAAACCGCCACCAACCCGTCAAGTTGGGAGGCCGAAGTCTGAAGCGGCGATTCAGAATAAGGCACAATCAGTGCAGCCTTCGAAGCAGGTTCAACCTCCGGTGAGCCGACCAAAGTTGTCGGTAATTCCAATAGCTTCTCCGGGAGATCCCGCGGAATCATCCCGAAGGAGAAAGTCAGTCTTGGAGCGCCTCGGTCCAATTCCCGACGAGAGAGGCAAAGCTCCAGTCTAAGAATGTTTGGGCTCGATAAAGAAGCCCCGAATGACTCAACACACTGGGGGTCGCCGTCACCTCCAATATGACAAGGAGTTCAAGTCAGTTGCGCGCACTAATTTGCGCATCGAAGTCCAAGAGCACGCTGAGAATTCACGCCCAAAAAGGCATGTCTCGAGACGCGTGACTCTTGAGAGTCCAAAGAAGGCAGTTCGCCCTCAGAAGGAAACATTGTCATCTGATAGTGATAATGTTATACCTGAGAAGTCGTGCCAACACACGATAGGTTACTCCGATCTTCAAGCAGACGAGTTGTACTATCGTGCTGGGGGGTACGAGTAAAACCAGGAAAAGGAGTCCTCAAGGACTAGAGACCCAATGCCCCTGATCCAAACTCATTCGAGCAGTATTGTCGGAGTGTAACTGCACCAATACAGTCCCTGAGAGAGTTTTGGTTTTCGAAAGGCTCAGTGCCGAAATGCCAGAACCAAGACCTAGGCGTTTCCGACGAAGAAGAAGAGTAGTCGAAGATGGAGAATTTCCGAGGGTCACCACTAACATGACCAGCAAGGGGACATTGGCACAGGATAATCTCGAGTCGATTCTGAAAGCGCCCCGGCGTATAACCCGTCTGTAGTCCGGAACCATCAAACGAGCAACTTATGGTAGGGTTCGGACAAGACTACCTTCAGAAGATGAAGAATCGGATGCTGGCTCCGCGGTTGCATCAGATAATACGGTATCCAGCGAGGGACAACCCCGCGAGACACTTATGATAAGTGCGGAACAAGTGGCCAAGATGCTCGAAGAGGCCATGGATAAACAACAGGAGGCCTTCAGGTTCGAAATGTAGATGGCCATGCAGAACATGAGAGAAATGCATGACCAACAAATCCAAGCATTGACGAACCAGCAAGGAGAGCCAAGTCGTCGTAACCAGGTTAATCTGGAAGATAAGGACACAAATGCAAATGAGACTCATAATGCCAATAATCCTCCCATCAATGCAGGGGGTGGTAATGAGAATACTAGCGAAAACACAGGTGAAAACTTGAAGATCAAGAACCTCGAGAGTAAAATCAATACATTGATTTCCGCTCAAGAGGTGAAGAAAACAGGCATTCCTTGTCCATACCCAAGAGAATGAGAATCGATCCCATATCCGGCGAAGTTCAATCTAATTAACTTCACGCCGTTTAATGGGATGAGTTCACCCACTCAGCATTTAATCTACTTCAAATCGCACCTAGGGGTTATCTCTGGTAATGAGCCTCTGATGGTGTGGTCCTTCGTTGGCACTCTTCGTGGAGCCGCCTTCGATTGGTATCGTCGCCTCAAGCCAGGAAGCGTGAATAGCTAGGACGACATGGAGACTAAATTCCTCGCTAATTTCTTTGATGACCGAGATATCCATCGGGTCATTGCTTGATGAGAAACAGAAAGACAGGGAATTAGTCGACACCTTTGTCAAAAGGTTCCGGAACAAGGCGATGAACTGTCGGGACCCGATCACCGAGGAGTTTATTCTCCAGATTTGCCACAACAATCTCGCACTGGACGTGTTGGAAGCAATGGGGACAGCACCGTCCAAAACCTGGAAGGATTTGAAGGTCCGAGGAGAGCAAGCTGAGCGATTCCTCAGAAGGAAGAAGGCGGAAAGAGGCCAACAGACGATGAATGCTCCACAGCAGAATTTTGTCCCACGGGGAAAAGGTAAGGCACATGCTAATGCAGTTGATGCTAATCAAACTTTCCAATTGCAACCTCAGCAACAGCCGCAGCAACAAGCACCACAAAAACCTCGGGGGCAATGGCAACAACGGCCTCAGAAGCAGAAATCTTCAGAGCCGAGGTTTCCTAAAGTGTACTCCTTCAAAGATGACGAAGTTCCCGGTATCTTTAAGTACCTGTTGGAGAATAACAAAATCCAGCTGCCAGCGATCGTGGATCAAGAAGGGGCTAGCAAAGTGACGGATCCGAAGTATTGCGCATACCATAGAGCAGTCCATCACCCCACCAAGTCGTGCTACCACCTCAAGGACAAGATCCAGGCGCTAATTGATGTAGGCGTCATAACCCCGAAGCCGTCCAAAAATGTTGGAGCAAATGCGGTGTCAATCAGCTTTGGATCGGTGCCCACAACATGGTTCAAACCAGAGCGCATCACCAAAGTAGGAATGAAGACAGTGAACGATGACCCCTATGGACAGCGCCAAAAAGGACTTGTGCCACACACAGCCCCAAACGGCGAAATCCTCTGGGTTCATCCTGATCTCATTGAAGATGAACAGTGGGCGACTTCCTCGAGAAGAAAGGGCAAAGGCAAATCCTGCAATGCTACATCCACAACCTTCGAGGAGGATGGCGATGAACCTCCTACTTTCCCGTTCTCCGAAGAAGAACAAGAAGTCTTCGCCACTAGAAGCGAAAATGAGTATCACTACAATTATCCGCCACCTAGTGAGCAGGGGGTGACTAAACGGGGACCAGCCAAAACTCTCACGGAGATGGGGGTGATTATGAGTCTTACACCGGGTGAAGAGGCTCGAAGACAGCCGGTGAATAAACCCAAAGAGAAGAATCCCCAGGAGGTTCAAAATCCGAAGCAGTCTCGTTTCAGTCGCCCGATTGGAAGAGACAAACCGGAAAGCTCAAAAACTCCGCAAGTCTTCGATATAATGGCTCAATTAGCCAACATTCCAGCACGAATAACGCTGTATGAGTTACTGCGGTTGTCCAAGGAAACCAGGGAGGCCTTGCAAGAAGCTTTGGCCAATTCAGAGGTGTTTCTGACTCAAATCAAGCTGAAGAGCCAGAACCGCTGAGTCAACACCTGCAATATAGCGACTAAGAACCTTCCTTGCATTACTTTCACCAAAGAGATATGCAGACGAAGAATTCGAACCACGATCGCGCTATATTTCATTGGGTACATTGGGCTCCAGCAAAGTTAACCGAATCCAAGTGGATCTGGGTTCTGCTCGTGAGTATTATGCTGCTTCGCTTGATGCATTTCCTCGGATTCCAGTTAGCAAGTTGGCGTCCACAGGCACTGTTATCTATGGATTCAACACTAGTGGGTCAAGACCCTTAGGTAAGATTCGGGTAAAGTGTCAAATGGGAGATTTGAAGACAGAAGTTACATGTTATGTGATCGATGCCGAAACTTCATATAACTTACTATTGGGTTGGCCTTGGATTCATAGTAACGTTATAATTCCCTCCACTCTCCATCAGTGTTTGAAATATGTCGACACTGATAATAAAGTTAGGACGGTGGTCGCGGATAAGCAACCATTCAAAGGGTATGAGAATTATTTCATTGATTCTCTCCTTTATGGTAACGAATCCGATACTGAATCATCGGCCCATGGCACGGACAGCGGAGAAGAAGCTGATACCGAAGCCGGATTTGATTACAATGGAGGTTATGTTTTAAACGATATTGTACCATTTGTAATCAACCTTGATGATGAACAATCGTCAGAGGGCAGTTGTAACTGGCAACTTGCTAATAATGAAATAAACAACGATTTAGAGTACTCCCTGTCTCTTGATGATGTGATAAAAGAATTGTATGATAATCCTGATTTGTATATGCCGCTTCGATCGTCCTATATAACGAAGGAACGCCTCCAGCATTCTTTCGGAACAACCATGGTCATCCCGAACAAAATAAGAGGCGCAAAAGAAGTGATTTAAGGTAAAGGAAAAATCTCTCCATTACCAGATCATTTCTTAAGGGAAGATGAGGATGATGACAAACCTGGTCGGCATTTATCTAAGTATAGTCCGGAAGCGCGCAAGCTCATGAAAAAACAGGGATATGATTTCACACTCGGAGAAGGTCTATACTTCGATCGAGGTCCTCGTACTCCAGCCAAAGCGGCATATGTACCAAAAGGGAAACCCGATGATTATTATAAGTACGGACGAGGGTTAGGGTATGAATCTTCTTCAGAAGACGAATGCTGCTGGTTAATCAATAACCAATCATCCGAGCAATACAAAAACGGAAATTCATCAGATGCCTCGGAATGGGATTCCGATACAAGTCTGGGGAAAGCTTTCAAAGCCCTAATGGTGAATATGGCTATAGCTGATCCGTCCACAATGGAAGACGACGATCAAATGCCAACATGAGAATACTCGTGGGTTCATCACCTGAACATGCAGTATGGTGATAGATTCGAACAGAGGGAACCCCCCACTGAAGATAAAATAGTCCAAGTTAACATGGGTGATGAGGCCAACCCAAAGCCTATATTCATCAGCGATAGTCTTCCCCTAGATGAGAAAGAGGAATTAATTGCTCTCATCAGGGAATATATTGACATTTTCGCATGGAACTATGAAGATATGCCCGGGCTCGACCCCAATGTGGCAATGCATCGCCTCGATATCAAGCCGGATGCCAAACCTGTCAAACAACAGCAAAGACGGTTTCGTCCGCAGATTATGGAAGCCATTGAGGCAGAGGTCAAGAAGTTGATCGAATCAGGATTTATCCGAGAAGAGCAACATCCAGACTGGCTGGCCAATATTGTTCCAGTCATGAAGAAGAACGGTAAAATCAGGATTTGCATTGACTTCAGGGACCTGAATACGGCATGTCCAAAAGACGACTTTCCTCTCCCGATCACAGATGCCATTATCGACAATACGTGCGGATTTGAGAGAATGTCTTTTATGGATGGCTTTTCAGGATATAACCAAATCAAGATGCACCCAGATGACGAGAAGCATACAGCGTTCAGAACGCCCCTCGGTGTCTTTTGCTACATGGTGATGCCTTTCGGTCTTACGAATGCAGGCGCCACGTACCAACGAGCAATGACTAAGATTTTCCAAGAACATCTCAGGAAAACAGTCGAATGCTACGTTGATGATTTGGTTGTAAAAAGCCGCAACAAAGAAGATCACATCAAGGACTTGAAGACGATGTTCGATCTCATGCGAAGTCATTAATTGAAGATGAACCCCACTAAATCCTTCCTTGGAATATCCAGCGGAAAATTCCTTGAATTCGTCGTCACCACTAAAGGTATACATATCGATCCTGATAAGGTGAAGGCGATACATGAACTGCAACCCCCTAGAAGTCTAAGAGAACTCAGAGGATTGCAAGGGCGTCTAGCTTACATCCGGCGGTTCATCTCAAACCTTTTTGGGAAGTGCCAACCATTCTATAAACTAAACAAGAAAGGGGTGTCATTTATTTGGGATGACGCCTGCTAAAAAGCGTTCGAAGATATCAAAACATATCTGACGAATCATCCTGTTCTCGTTGCACCAAAATTAGGTAGACCGTTCTTGATTTATCTCAAGGCGATGAACCACTCGATAAGTGCCTTACTAGCACAAGACGATGATAATGGTCACGAACAGGCAGTCTATTACCTAAGTCGGACCTTGATAGGCGCCGAGTCTCGGTATCCGATGATTGAGAAAGAATGCCTCGCATTGGTATTCGCAATGCAAAAGATACGGCATTACTTGGTTGGACAGACGATTTACATCATTTCCAACGTTAATCCAGTACGGTATTTATGACGCAACCGGCCTCTATGAACTGGCGGTTAGAGAAGTGGGCCCTTCTCTTGTCCCAGTATGATTTGCACTTCAAACAACAGAAGTCGATCAAAGGACAAGCAATTTGCGATCTTTTGGCGGCAAACCCGACAACAGATACAGCGGAAGTATATGATGACTTGCCGGATGAAACCCAAGAGGTTAACTCTACGTCGCATCAACAAGTATGGTAATTATACTTCGATGCAGCTTCGAGGGCAGTTAATAGGGCAATAACCCCCGGATGTTCTACAGTCTCCTCCGGAGTTGGAGTTGTCTTAATTTCTCCAGGGAAGCATGTGATGCCTCGGGCTTATTCACTGACTAGTCCGTGTTCCAATAACGTAGCCGAGTACAACGCGCTTCTCATTGGACTCAGTTTCGCCAAGGAGCTGGGGGTCGAATATCTCAAAGCTTTTGGGGATTCTCAATTGATAATCAACCAAGTCCGTGGAGAGTATGAAGTCAGGAACTAAGACCTGATCCCGTACCACCAGGAGGCCATCAAAATAGCAGATTCTTTTGAAGAATTCTTTATTGAATACATCCCTCGTCTCCAGAACGCTTATGCGGATGCACTGGCAGCACTAGCGGTATCACTTGCGCAGCCTCTTGAAACTGAGCTGTTAGTCACAGTGAGGACGCATCAGCTCTGCATACCCATATACGATATGGATATTGAAGAGGAAGATGACGGAAACATAAGCTCCAAGGAGGTGAATTCAACTCAAATTGGGTCTGAGTCCCGAGATTGGTGTTTTCCTATCATTGACTACGTCCAATATGGTATTTTGCCAAAGGATGTAAAAGAAAGGGAATCGATCCGCCAAAGAGCACCAAGATTCTTCTATAATACCGAGACCCATACATTATACCGTAGAGGGTACGATGGTCTGTTACTCCGATGCACCAACCACCAGAGCGTTTACACACGTCAACCACGTCTTGGCCGTTCGAGACATGGGGTATGGACATTGTCGGTCCTATTTTTCCCCCTTCGGTCAAAGGTGATCGATTCATTCTCGCAATCACGGATTACTTTTCAAAGTGGGCTGAAGCAATTCCGCTTAGAGAAGTGAAGACGAACAACATCATTAATTTCATCAAGCATCATGTCATGTACAGACACGGCGTGCCAAGACGGATCATCCATGACAACGGTCCACAGTTCATAAGCAACGCCTTCGTCAGGTTTTGTGACAAGTTCGAAATTCAAGATGTTTCGTCAACAGCTTATTATCCCGCTGCGAATGGATTAGCTGAGGCGTTTAACAAGACGATCATTAAGATCCTGTCAAAGCTCGTGAAGACCAATAAACGAGACTGGGACGATAAACTCGGTGAAGCACTCTGGCACCACCATACGCACACCTACAGGAGCCACCCCATATTCGTTGGTATACGGATGTGAAGCTGTGCTACCGTTGGAGATTCAAATCCCATCCCTTCGGATCGCCCTCGCAACTGAGATGACGACAGAAGAACAACATCAGAAATGTCTCGAAGAACTCGAAAGATTGGATGAAAAGCGCTTGGAAGCTCAACAACACATTGAGTTTTATCAAGCCAGAATATCTAGGGCTTTTAACAAAAGAGTCCAACAAAGAAGCTTCAAGGAAGGAGATCTGGTCCTCGCTGCTCGCCGACCGATAATCCTCAACTCCAAGAAGAAAGGTAAATTTGAACCCAAATGGGAAGGACCGTTTGTGATAGATACAGTCTACTCAAACGGCGCATATCGCCTGATTACTCAAGAGGGCGACAGGCAATTAATGCCAATAAATAGGAAGTTCCTGAAAAAGTACTATCCCTAGTACATTTAGGATAACCCATTCACCGGGAAGTTCCTTGAAGAATACTACACTTAATATTCTAGAGGATAACCCAAAATCATTGTCACCGCCAAAATCCCTCACTGGTCAATTTCAATTGACAGTGACTTTACCAAAAGTGTCTCTCCGGCCCTCTTGACTCTTTCCATGAACAAGAGGTCTGCTTTCAGTTCAGAGTCCCCTTTCGATAAACGAAAGAACTCCCTTCTTTTTATCTTCGGTTAAGCCTTCTCATGGTTATAACCTAAGTTGAAATTTCATTTCGATAAACGAAAAACTCATCTTCAGTTTAGATAACCAATCCTATAGAAGGTAAGTTTATCTAAATTTTCCAGATTCTCGGAGTGGAGATCCCACTTCTAGTTTCTTTTGCGCTGGAAATAGAATATAAAATTCTTCCTTTCCAGAATCAGGGAATAGAATATAAAATTCTTCCTTCCTTATTTTTCGGGTTCGCCTTCACCCTAAAGGAAGACCGGGAAATAGAATATAAAATTTTTCTTTTCCTGCACTGATCTTTTCCAAAATTTATCAATCTAGGATTCATCCTAGGAAGTTTATCCCGAATCCTAAGCAGGGATAAGTCTGCGCCTAACACGCGCTGCCGGTTTAGTCTTTCTCCGTAGAAAAAGACACCAGAGTTCGATTCTGGGGTATTCTATCCTAAAACCTAAGCAGGGATAAGTCTGCGCTTAACCCGCGCCGCCGGTTAGTTCTTAACCGTTAAAAAGAACACCCGTTCACATATTCAATATTGTGGCAGGTTGTTATTAATAACACCAAAATCCATGCCTTACACGCATGGGGAATTTCATCCTGAATCCTAAGAAAGGATATGCTGACGCCTAACACGCGTTGCCGGTTTAGTCTTTCTCCATAGAAAAAGACACCAGAGTTTGATTCTGGGGTATTTTATCCCGAAGCCTAAGTAGGGATAAGTTAGCGTCTAATACACGTTGTCGGGTAGCCTATTCCCGTAACAAGGGCGAAGTCTATGTATTCGAAGTCGTAGCGCCGAGTCTAAGAAAATTCACTCTCTTAGCACAACGTTACATGCAGAACGGATTTAGACAATCCGTATGCTAGCCCGACTCAAACGGTAGTCGGTAAAGGCTAATCAAATCCGTTGAAGGCTGGGGGTTAGCCAAGAATACTAAAGTCAACGCCTAACACGCGTCACCGGGTAGTCTATTCCCATGAGAAAGACGAAGTCTATGTATTCAATATCGTAGCACTAAGAGCGTTAACTCTCTTAGCACAACGTCACATGCGGAACAGATTTAGATAATCCGCATGCTAGCCCGACTCAAACGGTAGTCGGTAAAGGCTTATCAAACCCGTTGATGGCTGAGGGTTTGCTAAAAATCCTATAAATACGAGAGTCACTGACGCATCAGCTTCATTAGTTGGTCTCGTGACTTGACATCCAACGACATTCGAAACCCTAGGGTCAACGCCGGTCAACGCGTAACCCTAGGTCAACGCCAGTCAACGCGTTGCGATCAAAAAGTCAACGTACGACGTTCAAAACCCTAAGGTCAACNGAGGGTTCAGTCCCTTGTCTATTCTTTCCTCTCCCACACATTCGGAAGGGTCAGAAGATTTTTTGAGCCTAATTACTGCCTTTTTTGTGTCATTATCAGGTCGGTTCAGCTCATTATCGGGCCGGAATGCGTTGTAATGAAAGAATCAATACTCCAATAAGGTATACGAGTATAAACTATTCCCTATTTTTGGTTGAGAAGTTTCTGGAGAATATTTTTTCTAAAAATATTCTTAAGGATAACTCAACAACACTACGCCGGACAACGCGTCACAAAATAAAGACTCAATGCGAACAATCGAGGGTCAGTTCTATGTTGAACCAATAAACACGAGCTAAAGATCAGAAAATCAGGAATCGACTTCAAATTTAAAATTCTGACAACGGTCAAACAATAAATGCAGCACCGGAACCCTTACAGACATTCGACAAAGCACCGAATAGCCTGAAGGATTGAAGGAATCAAGAATAAAAGCCGTTTAAAAGTCCCGTCATACCAATTGAAGGTTGGGACAATCATATCCAAAGTATTGCAGACTCTCCTATAAAAGAACGAGGCTAAAATACTTTGGAGGGGGTATCTGTAGGCATATAAAACTGCTTATAGGTCCCTTAACACAGCTCGGAACGATGATTCGACAAACCAACGAACCATCGGGCGATGAATCCAAGAATGATCGTTAAACCACAATATCGAAGCTAAATGAGATGCGATGAAGCGGATTAATGAGGTGACGAGGTTAACGAATCGCACGCAAACGACGGTACGGGTCGATCAATCAACGAATCATTCAACCGTAGAGTCCACTACATCAATCAAGATCGGGAGCGGACTTGAACGAATCAAGATCAAATCAGGATCCGAACTCAAACTCGAACACCGAGGCGGATTTTCTGCCATATCGGGATCCGAACTGCCAAATCAGAGTCCAGATCAACAACGAAGCGCAAAACCAGACAACAGACACAACAACGAACACCCGGAAGAGCTCGGCACTAAGCCATCTAGGCGGCTCGGTGAGCCGAGCCACCAAGTGGTGGCTCGGCCACCGAGCCACCCAGAGGTGGCTCGGTCAAGGCCGAACCCTCCTAGTGGAGCCACCCCATGGGGTGGCCGAGCCACCCCATGGGGTGGCCGAGCCACCCCATGGGGTGGCCGAGCCACCCCATGGGGTGGCCGAGCCACCCCATGGTGGCTCGGTGGCTGAGCCACCCCATGGTGGCCGGCCACCTGTGCCAAGGCACAGGTTCGAGTGCCTATAAATAGGCTAGGCATGGCTCATTTGTGAAGGGTTGGAATTTTTGACGGCGAAGCTCTGCTGGATTGAAGGCTCAAAACTTAAAAAGATTGAAACTTTGGAACTTTAAAGACTTGCTCTTTCAGATCCGGTGCTCGGCGATCGTCCACGTCAAATAAGGCAGGAGTTCGAGAGGGATCGGATCTGAGATCTACGTGATTATCCTCCGGATCAAAGCTTGGCCTTTGATCCCGAGAAGGCTATTATTTCCTTGGTGAAATAGTACCCCCCGGCTGTTATTTCCTTTGTGAGATAACACCCGTTATATCGTGTAGATCCGACCAGATCTAGATCGCGCGGTGGTCCACGGATTAACCCTGGCGCAGGCGAAGAACCCACAAAAGCGAGTGACCGCAAAACAGGAGCTCGCGATTCGTTCAAGGAAAGTTGTAATTTTTATTTCTTTTTTGATCTCGTTGTAACCGGATCTTATAAAAAGACCGGATCTTTGTAATCGATGGAATCAATGAAGAAAGCTATGATTTTTCCCGCGAACAGTACCCTCTCGGGATAAAACCAAGGCACGCCTCACTCAGCCAACTCTAAAAGACCTTGGTATCATACAGTAAAACTAAGGAATGCTATCGATAAAAGACCTTGGTACCCTCTCAGAATAAAATCAAGGCACGCCTCGCTCAGTTGACATGAAAACACCTTGGTATCATACGAGTAAAACCAAGCCACACCATTGACAAAAAGCCCTAGTACCCTCTCCGGATAAAACCAAGACACACCTCACTCAACCGACTCGAAAAGACATTAGTATCATACGAGTAAAACTAAGGCAAGCCATTGACAAAAGACCTTGGTACCCTCTCGAGATAAAACCAAGTCATGCCTCACTCAAATAACTCAAAAGACCTTGGTATTATACGAGTAAAACTAAGGAACGCCATTGACAAAAGACCTTGGTACCCTCTTGGGATAAAACCAAGGAATGTCTTGCTCAGTCGACTCAAAAAGACCTGATATCATATAAATAAAAACAAGGCACACCATTGATAAAAGACCTTGGTACCCTCTCAGGATAAAACCAAGGCATGCCTCGCTCAGCCGACTCGAAAAGACCTTGGTATCATATATGTAAAACCAAGGCACGCCATCAAAACAAGACCTTGGTACCCTATCGGGGTAAAACCAAGGCACGCCAACCTCTTAATCGGGTTCAACTCTAAAGATCTTGGTATTATTTATAACCCACGGCTCTCCATCACCAACAAGTATGAGAGTGAATCATAACACTCACTCTACTTGTATCAGAGTCGCCTCAACTCAAAGAGCTGACTTATTTTAAGCAACCAATCTCATCAATAAAGCAAAACAGTGAAGTAACAAATACAAACAAGATAACACGCAAGCATACACCAATAGAGATGACAAAAAGTTCAAATTTTCATTTATATTTTGTGGAATTTACATCACTATTTATATTCATATTTACAAAGAGAGAGAGAGAGAGAGAGAGAGAGAGAGAGAGAGAGAAGAGATCCATTGGATCCTCATGGAGCTTGGCTCGAGTCGG
>NC_033798.1:19844777-19875233 GCF_001876935.1 Asparagus officinalis | reverse complement strand
CAACAGCAGCAGTGACAGTCTCATATTGGTCATCTCCTAACTCATCTTCCTTGTCACCATTATCCACATCCAGCATTATTCCCCCTCCTCTCATCTCTATATCCTTTAAAATATCAAGGTAGTTAAATACACGAGAGAGCTAATAGATGCGCTCTGGGGCGGGTCGAGACTCGGGAGGGAGTAAAGCTAAAAGATAGTCAAAGCCCGCCTTGCAGGCTAATGACACTTCCACTTTAACTAAAGGGCCTGTGCAGTATTTCTCCACAACCTATGCCCTATAGGTCTCCGACTCCAAGAAAGCAAGGTGAGCTTCTAGAGATTGGATAGTGTTCTGAGATGCCTTATGGGCCAACCGTTCCTCCTAATGATCGAGCCTCAGATTCTCAGCAGCCAGGCGATCAGATCGAGCGCATTCCTAAGCATCCAGTCTTGCACCTTCTCACTCTCAACCTCCTCAGCCACATATTTGATTTCTCTATCCTGCTAGATGATTTCATTCTATTAATGGCCAATCTCTTCCTTTAGCTAGGCAATGGTGGCTGATTGCTTGGAACGATGCCCCTGAAGCCCATAGATTATGCTTTCCCTTGTCTATAACTCCCGATGCCATTTGCCTTCACTATGGCTCCAAACCTCCCACTCAACCTCCAAAGTGACAACTTTCCTCTCAGCCACCTCCTTAGCCATTCTCTCATCCTCCAATGCCTTTTTAAAATTAGTAGGAATTCTCTGCACATTATCGAGTTAATAGAATAGATCTTGTTCAATTAGAGCCCCCAAGCAAATAGCCCTTAAGGACTTGGTGGAGGCTAACGCTGAGCATCACCCCTAGGATCTCATCATCTCTAAGAAGGGAGAATTGCTCTAGCACTCGAGACTGAGCCATCAGAGACTCTAGGATTGAGCTCTCTTTTTCCTTGTGATGAACTTGTCATCCTCAGAAAGCTCCTCTCTGTGCATGAATCCTTCACCCGACATGCCCACCAGAATATCTCTAATCTCCCCCCACACCTGGGGGTCGAGCTCGCTAATGCGATGGTGGAAAGTCCATTGGGAGCTACCTCTTGAGATAGAAGCTGCATCGGCCCTTTGTTGCTCATCAACTACCTAGGGCTAGGTCGCCTCCTCAGCAGCTATACCCGACACCTCGATAGGCTCCTTGTCGGGTCTGTGGATAGGCTCAGACAAAGAGACCAGAGCTGTTGACTCTTTTGCTCAGCTCTCGACCTGGATCTTCATCTTCTTCTCCCCCACTGGCCAAACGGGTGAAGCCTCATCCAAGATAACTACGTCGGCCATCTAGGGTAGAGGGATGACTAGAGGTAGGCCATCCTTGGTACTCGAAACAGAGACATCAGACTTTGCTACTTTGGTCGAGTTAACTTGAGCTGAGTCGACTATCCCCTGAGGCTCTTGGCCTCTGCTCAATCTCCTCCTCCTCTTCTCAGACCTCTTAGCCTGAGCGATGACACTCAGCACCATCAACTGAGCTATAATTTGAGAGTCTTCATTGCCATCATCTTCAACTCTTCGGGGTCTAGCTCCCCCTTAACAATTTTTGAGGCCTTATAGTTGAGTCTCACTTCACCGTAGCTGGGTCCTCTGCCTTAAAATTCTTCAATGAGTTTAGGGGGAGAGCTAAGACCGACGTCTGAATGGTATCCGCTTTAGTAGGAGGAACCCTAGATATGTTGGCCACACGAAGAGAAGCCGACTTGAAAAGATTACTAATCTTTCAAGACCCAGCATAGTTTCGAATCCTCCCCAGCTTCCACCCCTCCTCAGCCAAGAGTAGGCTTGGCTTCAGCACATCCTTCTTGATCTCCGGTCACGTTGAACAGGACAAGACGGGGTTAGCTCCAAAGACCCACATGAACTTTTCCTTCCAATCTTTGTTCAAATCAAGGATGTTCTATACAAGCTTGGAGCCGCCCACATTCTGGAAGGAGTAGTGTTCTTCTTTCTTTGTGGTCTTGACACTAATGAAATGGCCGAACAAACGCAAGCTCAGATTAACGCCAACTTGGTGGCATATCATCGTGAACCCCACCATGGTAGAAATGGAGTTGGGCATAATCTATACAGGGGATACCCCTAAAGCCACGCAAACCTAGTGGATGAAGGGGTGAGGGTTAGCCAGAGCTCATACTCCAAGTGTTTCAAATAAATAGGTAGCCCATCACCACCATGGTGATACATTGATTCACCCATTTCTAATATTGACAAAGTGAAAGCCTTGGGGAGATCGAAACACTTGTAGTAATCTTTGAGCTCCATCACACAAAGCTTTGAATGGAAGGGGCATAGGAGATCAATCCTCATCTCATTGCGACTAGTAATAGCAGCCATTGCAGATCTTAGAATTTAGCACAAACTCACTTGGAACAGACGGAATCGGGAATAAGAAGATAAAGCAGCGATTGGAAAGAAAGTCTTATTCTAAAACCCCAACACACCAAATTTGGTGTGAACTCGTTGTGGTTTGACCCTCCGTCGAGCCATGTAAAAAGTTCTATTCACTCGAAACCGTTAAAATTGATACGAGTGGATGAAGGGTCAAACTACGACGGGTTCACCCCAAATTTGATGTGTTGGGGTTTTAGAATATGTAGATCAAGTTGAACGGAGCGGATCATCCACAATGTAGCTCAATCAAGTAATCATCAATGGATAAGAAACTTAGTGGACGTCCACTTAAGTTGACAGAAGTTTTGCTCTATATAGAGCAAAACTTCTGTCAACTTAAGTGGACGTCCACTGAGTTTCTTATCCATTGATGATTACTTGATTGAGCTACATTGTGGATGATCCGCTCCGTTAAACTTGATCTACATATTCTAAAACCCCAATACACCAAATTTGGTGTGAACTCGTTGTGGTTTGACCCTCCGTCGAGCCATGTAAAAACAAAGCACCACCCTTTACTCAACACGCCGCTCTGCTTGAAAATCAAAGTGATAGCGACGCGTAACCCTCGATGACGTCAAAAGGCCTCTTCAAAAGTAACCCCTCAGTTTCCCCATAAATGTTCTTTGGAACTCACCAACGGACAAATATTCAAACTTTTGCTACGGCCCAACCAATCAGATATGTACGGCCGACCTAGTAGACCAACAACTCGCGTGATCGACTGAAAATACATTGTTAGTCAGCCCTCAATAAAGGCGACTCGAACAACTAGGACGCTTACCTTTTGTTGAGTCGAGTCATCATTGGTATTTGACATTGTTCGCTGTGCAAACTCTTCCTAATCTATGCACACTTTGAATTCGACGATTGAGTTGATTCCCATCCAGGACGCTTAAGATTAAAAACAAGCACTAGACCTTGACATTCTTTTCATAAACCTAAGGCTTATACATAGTCTAGACCAAAGAAAATTAACTCAATAGTTTGACTCAGAAGTTAAGTCGTTTGGACCCATAGAGCTCAAAGCATAGTCCCAACATAAAGAACATGAGAGACAAAAATATCTTTATTTATATCCTTTGAAATGTTTACAACTTGATTTACAAGAAAAAAATACTACATTAAGGTACAAAAATTCTAGGAGGCTAAATTGAGAAACTCGGGTATATTAGCACCCCCACCAGGAGTCAGAGGCAAAGATACATTAGCTGTAGGTAGCAAAGGAGTCGCAGGACCTCCGACTCATCCCCCTCACTTTCCTTCTTCCTAGCTATCTTTGGCCAAGTCCTCACCAGCCTCCTTAGCTGAACCCTCATTGTCCTCCCCAGTCTCCTCAGCAGAGCCCTCATCAGCCTCAACCCCTGATTCATCCCTAGAGCTACTACTGCCAAGATCTAGCCCCCATCATGTTTCTCTATCTCTAAGCATGTATCCAAAAAGTTGACAACCCTTGGAGGATAGCGAAAATGATTGGGTTCCAAGAGATAATCATACCCAACCATGCAAGCCATCGTCACCTCCACCTTTCCGAGAACACTATGATGGTATCCCTTGACGATTTTTGATTAATAAGTCTCAGAATCTAGATGAGTGATACGGCTTTGATCCTCGACTAGAGATGACTCGTGTTGAGCACTCTCCTCTTAGAGTTTCTTGTGAGCCAACCGCTCCTCTTCCAGCTCAACCTTCAGGCGCTGGGCAGAGTGGCGGTCGGACTCAGCCTGTTCTATAGCATGATCAGCCTCTTGCCTTCCTTGTGACACCTCTTCTAATAAAAACATTATCCTCTTGTTCTGCTCATGGAGTTCATGCTTGACCTTATCAATATCAGCAGATTTTTGGCTATCAGAGGCCTTTAAGCTATCAATCACGCTCTTTCATACCTCCATTTCCCTACGCCAATTGACCAACTGATTCTCCTTGGTTGACAATGATTGTAGAGCATTTTCCAGATCGATCTTCTAGGCGGCCAACTCCTCCTGAAGCTTAAGAAATGAAGCTCGGGCTTGCTCCATTCGGCCAAATATTTCTTGCTCCACTAGAGCCCCACGAGCCAGATAGCTCTTGAGCTTTAGATGCAGAACGACATCTGGGACTTCCCCTAAAATCTCTTCATCGCGGGGAACCCAAAACTGCTCCACTGCCTTCGACTGAGCAACCCAAGATTCAAGCATTGACGCCCTCACGTCAAGATGATGAGTAGGCTAGTGTTTATTGCCTAGAGTCGGCTCCTTCTTATATCAAGGGCTAACTTTGGGAGATCTTATCAGTAGCATCCTTAGTCGGTCTCATATCTTAGAGTCAATCTCGTCGACACGATAAGGATACGGCCATCCATACTTCTCGGAAGGAGACACCCCCTCTGCATCCGGCTCCTTCCCCTAGTGGTAGGTCGACTCAGCTAGGGCATCTAGGGCCCTTTCGCCCCTTGTTAGGACCTCTATCTCCAACAGAATGTCACCTCCGCCTAGAGCCTCGGTCTCGGCCTTGACCCTTTGAAGGTCGACCCCCTCTTCTCGGGTTGGTAACCCATCATCGATGCAAACAACTTCAGTCTCCACCTCAGTTGCCCTTCTAGGCCCATGGACACTAACCTTCCTCAGGTTCTTCCTCTTCTCGACCCGGTCGACTGCAGTTGACGGGCCCACCAACTTAGCAGCCACATCAGCCACTGAGCATGAATCACTTCAGCCTCCTCGGGGGCTAGATCTTGACGATGATATTTCGTTGACCTTGTCGGGAGTTCTTCCTAGGCTCCAGTAGGTTTGGCAGCAGACACCTAGGCAACTTCCTCCGAGCCCAGAGTCAGCCCGGCCGCACTCTCGTCATCTTTGGGGGTCTGGGATAAATGTCGACCACCCACAAAACAAAATTATTGAACAAGTCTTCCATCTTGCGGGAACTGATATACGCTCTAATCCCCTTCAGTGCTTGCCTGCACTCGACAGAGGCCCCACCGTCAAAGCCTCCCTCATCCCCCGAGACCCCGACAAATTTCTCCTTCTAATCCTTGTTTTACTCAGGAGAGTTGTCGATAATATTGAATCTTCCTACCACCTAAAAGTGGAAGTGGGCCTCGCACTGGTGCACCTTGACGCTGTCCAGGTGAGCAAGCACATTCAAGGTCAGTTCAACTACTAATCAATGACAAATGACCACAAACCCAACTACAATCGCAATTGAGTTCGGTTTCATCTACATCGGTGAAACCCCAAGGCAGTGAAGACGTGGTAAAGGAAGGGGTGTAGGGGCAGGCGTAAGCTGCCCTCAAGATATTCTATGTACAACGGATCCCGACTCGCATCATGGTCAAAAACTGCCCGTGACTTCATCGGTGCCATCGGCTTGTAAAATCGAGGGATATCAAACCTCACGTATAACGACCTCAATTGTGGCAGCATCACCTTCGAGTGGAACATCTCTAACTAACTCTAACAGGATTAAGAGCAAAGGATGCCATCGAAATATTCTTAGAAAATCGCCAGAAGAAGAAGAACGACCGAAGTTCTCTTTTTCGGTTAAGATTCCAAGATTTTTAAAAACAAACAAATATCTCCTCACAGCCACCATATTTATAGACAGCTGGATCAAAAGATGTCAACATCCTAATGACCGGATCATTTTCAAGCCAACGACTGAGATTAACTCTGGAATTCGAAGGAACCTCTTCAAAATAAAGGCAAGGCATGCCTACCTTAAGTAGCCTACAATTAGCCACAAAAGGCGAGGTGACTGTAGGCTGTCTAAAAATCACAATAGATAGCTTATCCCCCATCAAACACTGATGATGGAAGTTACAATCTAACGACTTCCAGAAGGCTACAATTTGAAGACTTTCACGTAGATCCCTGAAGGTTACAATCTGACGACCTTCACGACAACCGATGAGAGCTCTAGTTCAATAGCATTCACAATCAATATCGTGAGTTACAATCTGACGACTCTCATATTCTCAAGGAGCCAAGACGAAGATTACAAGATAATGATCTTTACAACGCTATGACAAAAGAGATTACTTATTGATAATCTCTCCAAAGCAAGACGCGGAACTCATCACCGCGTTCTAAGACCAAAACGTGGAGGTCCTCCCCGTGTATCAACACCAAAACGCGGAGGTCCTCCCCGTGTGTCAACAGTAAAATGCGAGGGTCAAACCCACGTTACAACATTAAAATGCTGGAGTCGAACCCGCGTTACAACATCAAAACGCTGGAGTCGGACCCGCATTACAACATTAAAACAATGGGGTCGGACCTGCGTTTTTTAATGCCCAGCGGGTACCCAACTCCGCGTCTCCAGTCTAAAATGCGGAGTTAGGGTCCTGAACGCCAACGTGGGCGTTTGACTCATTCAAAGCACGAGCTGAACGGTTCCAAAACCGGTTCCCATGATTTGTGGGCAGTTACACCCCACTTAGGAGTGATTTAAGGGGGCGGTTACACCCCCTTAATCCCCTATAAAAGCGAGTAAACTCAACTGAGTTCGAGGCTGGCTTTTTGGATCTGAGACTTGACAGCGAGGTTGGAGTTTCTTGGCTCGGATTGATCCTCTCTTCAGCAGCGAAGAGGAGATCTTTTGGCTTGGCAGTAAGGGGGAGATCGACGTTCATCCTCAGCAACGATCGACCACCGAAGCTTTCTTCTAGCCTTGGCTTATTAACCGATCTTCGGTTCAAATCAACTCTTTCACAGAGTTATTCTAAACTCGTTTAGAGTTCTCAAACTTGCCACGCAAGTTCTCCACAGCGTCGAATCGTGAGGAGAAGACATCGTTCCAGTGAATCAAGACGTGCGGATCGTCAACGGAGAGCAAACTCGACGCGAGCATTCGAGGGAGGCACTCCATCGCCACCGTGAAGAACACAGTTTTAAACAAAAGGGAGAATTAAATTCATTCTCCTCTCTTTTGTAATCAAATTGTTACCGGGATCGAAGGAATACAAGTCAAGTTTCTTTCATTCTCTTTATTGCAATTTTTTCCAACATACAAAAGATGGCAACTCCGTTGGGGATCAGCTTCTCTGACGAAGAAGTGGTGGCACAATCCGACGTCATGCTCATTAGAACGACCATTGAAACTCTGATCATCGAGTTCGATCAAGCCAAGTTCGAGGAGGCTCTCTCCTCCGGATCCCTTAGCCCCAAGGCTATGCGCAAGATCTACAAAGTCTCCAAGGCGACTAAATCTCCAACTGTTGCTGGAGTGCCGAAGAAAGTCCTCTCCTTTGGCCAAAATTCATCAAACAGCCCCTCCTCTGAAGGACTAGGCTCTGCCTTTGCCAAACTCGTTCAACGAGTTGAAAACTCCACACCCGCATCAACACGATGTGTCATGAGTGGTAAAAGGCCTACGACAGAGATAGATCCAATCAACGTCAATGATGCCCCTGCAAAAGCCTTAAAACAGGCCAAGAAGAGCACTGCTTGTCGAAGAAGAATGTCTCAGCGACGAGCACAACTCCGAGAAAATCGATCCTCCAACCAACGCGAACTTCGCGTTCATGAGCTTAAATGCGACCCTGAGCTCTGTGTTTCTACTTTAGAACGCAAGCCTCGTATTTATGAGCCCAAACATGAGCTTCGCGAGAACCAGACTGAACGCGGCCCTCAATGGCGCGTTTTACAGCCAAAACACGGACCTCAAGCCTTCGTTGAACGCGAACTTCAACTTCGTGTTTCCTAGTCAAAACACGACCCTCGCGTCGACAATGAAGAACGTGACGCTCATGTTACCAAACCAAAATGCGGACCTCGCGTTTCAAGTGCTAAACGCGACATTCGCGTTTCAAGTGCCAAACGCGACCTTCGCGTCTCAAGTGCCAAACGCGACCTTCGCGTCTCAAGTGCCAAACGCGACCTTCGCGTCTCAAGTGCCAAACGCGACCTTCGCGTCTCAAGTGCCAAACGCGACCTTCGCGTCTCAAGTGCCAAACGCGACCTTCGCGTCTCAAGTGCCAAACGCGACCTTCGCGTCTCAAGTGCCAAACGCGACCTTCGCGTCTTAAGAGCCAAATGCGACCCTCGCGTCCCAAGTTCCAAATCCAATACAGAACCTGATATATACCGTGGAGCTTTAGGGCGCTGCCCCGAACCCCGTTGGGGGGTATTCCATAGACCGAATATCCTGAGGTCACTATCAATGTGATCGGCAGAGGGAAAGCCTCAGGTCCTAGTTCCGATGACTCTGAGACAAGTCGTTCGCCGACCGTCAGAGAAATCGCTAACGAGTTTGAAGGAGTTTACCGACGCACTCGGACGCGAACAGGATCCATTCCCCTGTTAACTATCAGAGGTTAGCCAGGTGAACCAATTCTAATGATGAACACTCAGCCATTGCAGAGTCCTAATCATCAAGCTCTTTTGTTGAACATAAAAGCCCCGCTTATATGATGGGAAACCATGAAGATCTCACGAAGAGACTTGCTGAGCAGGAGGCCATGATCAAATCTCAGCAAGAGGCCATCAATGAACTCATGGCCCTGTTGACTCAAATCGTTGCAAACAAGGCCAAATCTCAGAAGACATATTCGCCACCCAGACAAGAATCTTCCCGGAGAGGAAAAATATCTTCATCCCGACCTCACACAAGCAAAGGTAAGGGAAAGGTGGTTGATGACACAGCTTCTGACCAAGAAGCCCACAACTTGGAATCTTCCTCTGATGAAGGAAGAGAGACTGAGAACGAGTATAATCTCCAGTCTGCCAAAATGAAAGAATTGGAAGCCTGCCTCAATGCCATGACCAACAGAAGCGAGCTCCAAGATGAGGGAGTTGTCAGACCTTATCCTGCCGAATGGGATGCAGCCCCTTATCCTCTAAAATTTGAAGTCCTGACGCTATAAACTTTTGACGGCACGGGATCACCGAACCAACATATCTATCATTTCAAGTCACAGACTGGGAATGTGATATCAAACGATGCCATACTGGCTCGATTGATCATTAGCACCCTCAAGGGAGTTGCATTTGAATGGTTCAGGAAACTGCCTGCGTGATGTATCCAAAAGTGGGCGGATCTAGAGAGACTCTTCCTGTCAAGATTCTTTGAAGAGGATACAGAAGTCTCCATCCATACCGTTCTCACCACTAAGCAGAAGAAGAGGGAGTCCGTCAATGCCTTCTCAAAAGATTCTGAACCATGACTCTCTGGTGTTCGTCATGTATGACACAGTCTACCTTAGTGGAGACCTGTCGACACAACTTGCAGACCGACCTCCTAGCCTGAATAGGAGTTGCAGAATATCGTTCCTGGAGACAACTAATCTCTTAAGGCGAACAGGCTCAAAAGATTATTACCAGGATCAAAGCTGAAGAATAAAGTAGGCAGGATCAACCTGAGCAATCGGACCAAGCCCAACTTTCTCCTGAGCAATCGGACCAAGCCCAATCTTCTCAGTCAGAAGGGGAAGATACTACGACTACTGAAGCTAATCCTCTTTAGTAGGATGTCGGGTCTCCAATAACTATCACGTTAACAATTACCTATGACAGTCAAACTCGTTAGATAGTGGCCCATTAGGCAATGTGCCATGTCTGCTCCTTTTTTCCCCCTACACTTGTTCAAGACCGGGGGTTGGTTTATTTGTAGTTCATTGGATTATGAATAATAAATTTTTTGAGTTGTCATGATCAATAGAATACCTCTATCAATCACAAAATCTACCAAAACTATCACGTTAACAGTTACCTCTGATAGTCCATCAATCTGCCAATCCTCTTCAAGTAGGATGGCATGTCCACAAAACTATCACGTTAACAGTTACCTCTGATACTCCATCAATCTGCCAATCCACTTCAATAGGAGGATAGGTCCACAAAACTATTATGTTAACATCTACCTCTGATAGTCCCTCAACTTGTCAATCCTCTTCTTAATAAGATGACAGGTCCATAAATCTATCACGTTAACAGTTACCTCCGATAGTCTATCAATCTGCCAATCCTCCTCAATAGGATGATAGGTTCATAAATCTATCACGTTAACAGTTACCTCTGATAGTCTATCAATCTGCCAATCCTATTCAATAGGATGACAGGTCTATAAATCTATCACGTTAACAGTTACCTCTGATATTCCATCAATCTGCTAATCCGCTTCAATAGGATGGCAAGTCCACAATCATCACGTTAACAGTTACCTCTGATAGTCAAACTCATCAGATAATGGCCTACCAAGTGATGTGTCTCTATTCCGACTTCATAAATAGTACCCCACTAGGCGATGTGCCTTGTCTACCTCTTTTTTATTCCCCTGCTAAGTCTTAATCAAGACTGGGGGTTGGTTACTTGGAATCCATTGGATTAAGAGTAACGAATCTTTCACATCGTTGAGTTAACATTACACTTCTGACGATCATCATCCCCACAGAGTATGCATTCAACTTGCATCACTCCCAATTTCTCACGTTAACAATATACCTCTGACAACAATCGACTTATCAATCCTTGACAATAGGATTATAAGTCCTCAAAATTGCTCAAATCGCAATCTTCCCCAGCAAGACGCTAAGTCTTCAAAATCTTGTTCAAATCACAAGCATCAAAATTTATCGCTTTTGATGATAAACTCATTTAGGAAGTTTCCCCAGCGAGACGCTACTTCCTAAAATCTTGTGCAAGTCACAAGAACACATTCCTGTCAAGTTAACATCAAACCTCTGACAAAATCCACTTATCAATCCTCGTCAATAGGATGATAAGTCTCCAAAGTTGCTCCAATCGCAACACAAACTCTCGTCACGTTAACACTAAACCTCTGACAACCCACTTATCAATCATCTTCAATAGGATGATAAGTCCACAAAGTTGCTCTAATCGCGACACAAATTCCTATCACGTTAACACTAAACCTCTGATAAAATCAACTTATCAATCCTCTTCAATAGGATGATAAGTCCACAAAGTTTCTCCAATCGCAACACAAAATCCTGTCACGTTAATATTACACCTCTGACAATATCAACTTATCGACTCTCTTCAATAGAGCGAAGGCCCACAAATTCTCTTGTCACGTTAACACCAAACCTCTAACAAATTAACTTATCAATCCTCATCAATAGGATGATAAGTCCACAAAGTTGCTCTGATCGCAACATTCTCTTGTCACGTTAATATCAAACACCTCTGACAATCCACTTATCAATCCTCGTTAATAGGATGATAAGTCCACAAAGTTGCTCCAATCGCAACACATTCCTGTCACGTTAATAATATACCTCTGACAACAATCTACTTATCAATCCTCGTCAATAGGATGATAAGTCTCCAAAGTTGCTCCAATCGCAACACAAACTCTCGTCACATTAATACTAAACCTCTGACAACCCACTTATCAATCCTCTTCAATAGGATGATAAGTCCACAAAGTTGCTCCAATCGCGACACAAATTCCTGTCACGTTAACACTAAACCTCTGACAAAATCAACTTATCAATCCTCTTCAATAGGATGATAAGTCCACAAAGTTGCTCCAATCGCAACACAAAATCCTGTCACGTTAATATTACACCTCTGACAATATCAACTTATCGACTCTCTTCAACAAAGCGATAGGCCCACAAATTCTCTTGTTACGTTAACACCAAACCTCTGACAAATCAACTTATCAATCCTCATCAATAGGATGATAAGTCCACAAAGTTGCTCCGATCGCAACATTCTCTTGTCACGTTAATATCAAACACCTCTGACAATCCACTTATCAATCCTCATCAATAGGATGATAAGTCCACAAAGTTGCTCCAACCGCAACACATTCCTGTCACGTTAATAATATACCTCTGACAACAATCCACTTATCAATCCTCGTCAATAGGATGATAAGTCTCCAAAGTTGCTCCAATCGCAACACAAACTCTCGTCACGTTAACACTAAACCTCTGACAACCCACTTATCAATCCTCTTCAATAGGATGATAAGTCCACAAAGTTACTCCAATCGCAACACAAATTCCTGTCATGTTAACACTAAACCTCTGACAAAATCAACTTATCAACTCTCTTCAATAGAGCGATAAGTCCATAAATTCTAGTCAAGTTAACATCACATCTCTGATAACCAAACCAACTTATCGACTCTCTTTAATAGAGCGATAGGTCCATAAAATACTGTTAGGTTAACAACACACGTCTAACAGTCTACCCCCAATGAACTTGTTAATCCTTTTTGCAACAAGAATAGCAAGTTTTCATTATAAAATCCCCAGTGGATTAAAGATTTTCTGGAATTATCCTAGTGATAATAAAGAAAATTTTTGAATTTCACTTTAAGTGAAAATTCATGCCAAGTTAATACTATACCTCTGGCACTTCCAACTTTCTTTTGGTGTTTCAAGCCACACAGGAAGAAACAGCATCAAAAATCCATGCCTACACGCATGGGGAAATTTATCCCGAATCCTAAGTAGGGATAAGTCAACGCCTAACACACGTTGCCGGTTAGTCTTTCACTGTAAAAAGGACAAAAGTCTACGTATTCGACATCGTAGCAGGTAGTTATTAATAACGCCAAAATCCATGCCTTACACGCATGGGGAAATTTATCCTGAATCCTAAGTAGGGATAAGTCAACACCTAACACGCGTTGCTGGTTAGTCTTTCACCGTAAAAAGGACAAAAGTCTACGTATTCGACATCGTAGCAGGTCGTTATTAATAACGCCAAAATCCATGCCTTACACGCATGGGGAAATTTATCCCGAATTCTAAGTAGGGATAAGTTAACGCCTAACACGCGTTGTCGGTTAGTCTTTCACCGTAAAAAGGACAAAAGTCTACGTATTCAACATCGTAGCAGAT
Organism: Asparagus officinalis; assembly: GCF_001876935.1. Taxonomy (NCBI): domain Eukaryota; kingdom Viridiplantae; phylum Streptophyta; class Magnoliopsida; order Asparagales; family Asparagaceae; genus Asparagus; species Asparagus officinalis. The sequence continues at coordinate 19,862,029 of NC_033798.1, read as the reverse complement.
TGTTATTAATAACGCCGAAATTCATGCCTTACACGCATGGGGGGACTTTATCTCGATCCCTAATTAGAGATAAGCCTACGCCTAACACGCGTTGCCGGTTAGTCTTTTTTCATAAAAATGACAAAGTCTATGTATTCAAAAATATAGCATCAAGTCTAAGAGGGTTCATTCTCTTAGCACAACATTACATGTGAAACGGATTCAAATAATTCACATGCTAGCCCAACTCAAACGGTAGTCGATAAAGGCTTATCAAATCCGTTGATGGCTTAGGGTTTGACAAAAATCCTATGCATGTTCGTAGGTTCATTAGCTTAATAGATGTGAGCCGAGACTTGAAATAGATAAGCTAAAGACAAGTCTCAAAGACTTAGTAAAAAATGCACGGAAGCCACTTTCATGTCTTAAGTCAATACGTCGAGGTCAGACCCGCGTTACAAACACCATAACGCTGAGGTCACACCCGGGTTCCAAATTTAAAACGCAAGGGTAAGACCCGCGTCTCAAGTTCAAAACACAGGTGTCTACCCCCGCATTCCAGAAGCAGGATTATGATACATACCTTCATACAGGATCCTGCGTGTCAAATCCCTTCAACCAAGGTGCCTTCTAAGCGAGTGCAGAGAACGACTCCTTTATGACAAGGAATCAATAACTCCAAGGTCAGAGTTGAGATCCAAAGTATTCTGAAAATTCGTCCCAGTCAACCGCGAACTTTCGAAAACTTTAGAGAGGGTTCTGTAGGTTGTCTAAAAATCACAATAGATAGCTTATCCCCCATCAAACACTGATGATAGAAGTTATAATCTAACGACTTCCAGAATGCTACAATTTGAAGACTTTCACGTAGATCGCTGAAGGTTACAATCTGACGACCTTCACGACAACCGATGAGAGCTCTAGTTCAACAGCATTCACAATCAACATCGGGAGTTACAATCTGATGACTCTCATATTCTCAAGGAGCCAAGATGAAGATTACAAGATAATGATCTTTGCAACGCTATGACAAAAGAGATTACTTGTTGATAATCTCTCCAAAGCAAGATGCGGAACTCATCACCATGCTCTAAGACCAAAACGCGGAGGTCCTCCCCATGTATCAACACCAAAACGCAGAGGTCCTCCCCGTGTGTCAACAGTAAAACGCGAGAGTCGAACCCACGTTACAACATCAAAACGCTGGAGTCGGACCCGCGTTACAACATCAAAAGGGGGCGGTTACACCCCCTTAATCCCCTATAAAAGCGAGTAAACTCAACTGAGTTCGAGGCTGGCTTTTTGGATCTGAGACTTGACAGCGAGGTTGGAGTTTCTTGGCTCGGATTGATCCTCTCTTCAGCAGCGAAGAGGAGATCTTTTGGCTTGGCAGTAAGGGGGAGATCGACGTTCATCCTCAGCAACGATCGACCACCGGAGCTTTCTTCTAGCCTTGGCTTATTAACCGATTTTCGGTTCAAATCAACTCTTTCACAGAGTTATTCTAAACTCGTTTAGAGTTCTCAAACTTGCCACGCAAGTTCTCCACAGCGTCGAATCGTGAGGAGAAGACATCGTTCCAGTAAAGCAAAACGTCAGATCGTTAACGGAGAGCAAACTCGACGCGAGAATTCGAGGGAGGCACTCCATCGCCACTGTGAAGAACACAGTTTTAAACAAAAGGGAGAATTAAATTCATTCTCCTCTCTTTTGTAATCAAATTGTTACCGGGATCGAAGGAATACAAGTCAAGTTTCTTTCATTCTCTTTATTGCAATTTTTTCCAACATACAGTGACGACAGCCAAGAGATATCCTCTGACGTAAGCCACATTACATCCAAGGGACTTTTTAGTCACCTCTCATTAATGCACCTCGTGACTCAGCAAATCCATAGTCTCATTTTAATCGTACCCAGTCTATGCCGACTCCAAGTGAAAGATGCTAACTGTTATAACTCCTAAAAAATACTAAATATTAATCTCCATAGAGAAGTCAACACGTGTCTTACACTATACTTAATCTGACTAATTCAATGCTAAGATAACCTCCGCCTCAGACCGCCGACTTGATTGACCGACATCTCGCGTAACCCAGTCAAAAGGTAATGCTTCTCGACCCTGGACCTGAGGAGTCAAACGACGATAGTTACGTTGAATCCCTCGCCAGCCGACTACTCTCGCATTAACTGTCCTAACAACATCATCATTGCTCTCGCCCCCATAGCCTTTATGACTCATCAGACCCAGACATCACCATGATACCTGCTATCATTCCCACAATAAATGGCCAGGTGACTCACTTCCTTCAGCAACAGACACGTAGCACATGTCTACTGACTCAGCTGCCTAGGTAAACTCGGTCCAAGTTATTTTCTTGCCTCTTAGATCCACTATAAAAGGAGCGGCATTGCATGAGGTAAGGTCCTCTGGTCTTTTTTACGTAACTAAGAGAAAACACTATACTTCCCCACTCAAGATCACCTACTAACTTGATTGTCGGAGTAACAACCGGAGAATCCAACTCCGCCATCTTACAAGTTCTTTCATGTGTAGAGAAGAATAGCAAGCCACAGAACCATTCATCAGGAGGAGTTAGATGACCCTAATTTTTCCACAAACTCTCAAATAAACCGCAGTTTGATAATTGACATCAACAATAGCGGTTTTTATCACTATTGTCATGAAAGAAAAAGGTATCATACGGCCGGTTCCAGATTGATTCCAACTAATGGATTAGGTCGCACCAATATCAATCCTTTTTATTCCAAAACAAGGATTCTATTAGTTACCCATGATTGATGAACTATTGATACATTGTTGAATCAAAATAAAGAATGTCAATCTTTGAGAATTTTGTCATCATTCAATTGTTTTCGAGTTGGTCCATTCAACGGTTCGAAATATAACAACTAATGGATTAGGTCGCACCAATATCAATCCTTTTTATTCCAAAACAAGGATTCTATTAGTTACCCATGATTGATGAACTATTGATACATTGTTGAATCAAAATAAAGAATGTCAATCTTTGAGAATTTTGTCATCATTCAATTGTATGATCTTCCACATCCTAGGTCTCATCGTTTTGTCATCTGGCTTATGTTCTTCATGCAGCATTTAGACCAAATGACTCTATGAAATTACGTCGATACTTCGACATATTACGGGTAATGTAGGAGACATCTCTATTTTTCCCAAGGGGGATATTTATAATTACCACTACTTGGCTTTCAATTCGCATATGACCATCAAATTAAATATGAATAATTCATCACTCTTGCAAAAGTGAAAATCCTACATTGCTTAATCCCATCCATCTAAATTGAGATAAACTACCAAGATTGAGAGAATTGGATTCTCTCCAATTACTATTTAATTGAAAAGGATCCATATACATTAGGGGCGATTAATGACATCAGGGATATGTTGCAAAAACTTCAAAGTTCAACTTCAATGGCTTACGATGAGACACCTCAAAGTTCAGGAAGGTTCATAAAATTATGTAAATTCTGCAAAGTATAAAAGGATAAGTGAAATTAACCCTTCATCTAATCTACTATAATCCAAAGCAGATATACCTTGAATACCCCCATCAATATATAATCTTTAGATACTTTCCATTAGTTGGTCCTTTCTAATCGATCTGCCAAATGGTTGACGTCCTCTATTAAAAATCAATGCACATCAGCTTGCTTCTTGTAGAAGATAGGAGGTTATTAATAACAAATGGCTAATTTTAATAAGTTAAACTTTTAACTATTTACATTTAATATGAAACAAAATGATTATATCTCCTTAAAATATTATTAAACTCTGAACTTGTTCTCCGAAGTATCAATTATACTATGTTTTTTTAATGCGGTCCATTTATGAAACAACCGCTAAATACTTAATGTAAATTTTAAATTTTCAAAGAAGCCCCTAAAATGTATGAAATTTACAAGGAATACCTTAAAAGAATAATAAAAAGGACAAAAACACCTCGACAATTTAGGAAACTATAAATAGCCCCCATGAAAATATGAAACCATTGGAAATTTTTAAGTTTGCATAAAGGACCCTAGAAATTCTAAAATACAAAAAATGCGTTGAAATTTAAAATTTACAAATAGTTCTCTGAATATCTAAAAATTGTAAATGGGCACTAAAAATTCAAAAGTTACAAAAAATACCCTATAATTTTTAGAAATTATAAAAATTAAATGGAAAAATTTACAAACAACCTCCTAAACTTCAAGTGTTAGTTGTAAATTTTGGATATTTGGCAATTTTAAAAAAATTTCAGGATGTTTTTTTGTATTTTTGGATCTTTTTATGTGTTTTTTGTAAATTTTAAACTTCTAGTAACTTTTGTTGTTTTCAGACTCTCAGGGCCTATTGTTATTGTTTAATTATCAGGGGGGTGGAGTTCTAATTTTGAGTTTTAAGGGTGTTTTGTATAAATTCTAGATTTTTCAAGGTTTCTAAATTTTTAGATTTTCAAGTGGCAATTTTTTCAAGGTGCTTTTTGTAATTTTCAATTTTTTGGGATGTTTTTTACAAAATTTGAACCTTTTTTGGAGTTGTTTGTAAATTTTTGTGGAAACGCTAAAGAGTGATATGCCAATGTCACCCTCCGTCACCCTCCGTTAAGTACTTACGGTTCATTTACAAAAGGGCCATATTAAGCAAAGAAATATAAGGAAGAAAATATGCAGACTGACTCTTTGAGGGACAAATTAGGGGACTTCAATAATACTTTAAGGAGGAAGTTTGTCATTCTTAATAAATACTGACTTGTATTCTGCAGTATTTTCTCTGTCCTAAAATTTTCATAGGAGCTATGTCAATTGTTAGAATTTTTTTTAAAACAATTCACATTTATGTGTCGCATGATATATTTAGGACATCAAACACATTCTTAAAAGTCCCTAACACATTCTGAAAAGGCCCAGTCATTATGCTAAAGTTCCAAAGAACTCACGCAACAATATCCATTTTTTATTTAAAAATCCGATTAGAAATTCATGTTTACCCTGTTACCATCTTAGATTTCCTATCACTACATAAAAACTTTTAAGTTTTGGTTAAGATTGAGATTTATAATTTTATATTACAGCGTACATCCAATTCACCTTAAATTGTAAATAAACATTCATCTTTTTCTCATCTTTTTCTCATCTTATTCTCAATTCATTGTTGATTTTTAAGAGAAAAAATAAAAATATTAGTTTTCACTCTTGGGAGTTTTCTCTTCAAAGTGGAAGGAGATTTTCTATAATTTGTCATTTATGTTCTTGTCCTAACAAAATTTAAGAAGTAAAAGATATATTGAATTCTTAGTGTAAATCATAGCCGTGTATTTGATGATTTGTAAATAATGATTTAGAGAATGTTTGGGAGACCTTTTTTAAATAACTTTAAGCTGGCTTTTTAAGCTGCCCTTTCCTTATATTTATTAGTACTCCACTGCACGCAATACATGTTTGACATTGTGCATATTTGTCTGAAATTTAAAAAAAAAATATTGTTCACACTTGTGCTAATATAAATTGGGGAATAAGAATATTATTGTGAAAAGTGATATAAGTCTAGGATTAATCTCCTCATCAATTTTTATTATTTCTTGTTACATTATCAATATAATTTTCATATTCTCAAAATAAGCAAGAGAGGAAAAAAAAGCAGTCTCCTTTTATATGAAAAAGTCTAAGGACACTTAATTATATTCTGCTTACCTCTCGAGGCTCCAAGTAGCATTTTTTCGAGTAAACTGAACTGAAATGAAAAAGATTTGCACTGCTTTCTATGTAATTTCCTTCTCATATGAGCAAATAATAATTTCAAGTTTTGCTTATCTAATAAATTTTAAAGTATTACAACAAATTATTAATGAAATCGAGTCAACTTGAGAATGTTGGCTTGTACTGGAAGAAAATGATTACTAATATTTGATGATCATTTTATCGTACCAAAGATAATTCTACATGATCCTTTTGCTACTATTTACAGAAATCTGCAAGCAGAGATTGAGTTTCGTAATAAAATAGAAAATGAAAATACGAGTGGCGGAAAGAAAACAATTAGACGTGGAAGACTTAAGAATATGAAAATGATGATGATGCCAACGTCCTTGGCACGGGCCCGTCCTAAGTAAGGAAGCATCTCTTCAGAGAGTATTCACCATCCAATTCATGTTTGAGAAGAATTACGAGAGAGAAAGAAGAGATACATACGTGGGTTTGTTTTGGGTGGTGGGGTGGGGTGGAAGTTTTGAGAGAAAAGTGTTTTTGTTCAAAGATGAGCTTCAGTGTAGTAACTCATCAATGAGCGATAGTCTAGCTCTACAGAAACTTTTTGATCATCGATGAGCCCTAGCCTCATCAATGAACCTAATGGTGGAGTCATGGATTCTAACTTACCATCGATGAAGAAAAAATTATAGAGAGTATTTGGTCATCGATTAGCCAAGGCATTCATCAATGAGACCGAACGATTTTTTAGATTTTGACATCTAATCTCCGCCCTTCAATGCAGCTGAGATATATTTTCTTCTCCTCTCATTTTAAAATAATGCTCCTGACCTAATTGTGAGAGAGAGAGAGAGAGAGAGAGAGAGAGAGAGAGAGAGAGAGAGAGACACTAGTGCTTTGAGTTTGGAACAACAAAACTCATCAAAATCAGCTAGAAGGTATTCAGATCACTCCCTCATTGCGTCCGTCATCATCAGGTCAACAGCCCTCGAGGAGAGTTCCCTTGAAGTGCGTTTCCAACCCCGTTCTTTTAAAGCTATGCTTAAATCATCATGGAGAATGGTTTGATGGATAAAAACAAGCAAGGTCTTTCCTTTGTGCTCCTAATTTATATTGATTTTTGTATACAAATTCTTTAAACAATTGTGTGATCATATTTGTACAACATTCTCAAGCAAAGTGAATTAAAGATTAGGGTTACTAGCTAGAAGCTAGGGTTACAACTGTGTGAGATTGATTAGTGTAGACGACTAGTTTGGTTAGTGTTATAGGCTAAAAGTTAAACAAATACTAATCTCTACTGGGAAGCTGATGTGCTTCTACCCAATGCTTAATCAGGTCATTCCATAAAATGGCAACTCAAGTTGTACCTACAGTCGATTCCATTATCTGACAACTTGTGTAGCCGACTAAAAAGGCAGTACTGATCGGACTACCCCCCAGATCGATCCTATGAACACCCCTACTTGGCCTATTGTTCCAGCCGACAACTTGCATAGTGGACTAGAAAGGCAATGTTTGTCGGCCTTTAGATGAACAACTAGAGAGGCGTGTGTCCTCGAACCCCCCGCTGACAACCAATTATTCTAACATTAATTGCTCTAACAAAGTCATCATTGCTCTAACCTCTATAGTCTTTATGGCTCATAGGATCCAGTCATCCCCAAGCATCAACTATCTTCCCCATAATAAATGATTGGATGACTTATCTTCGCTAATGGCCAGCATCTGTCGGCTATCTGCCGAGTTAGCCGCTTGCCTAGACTCGGCTCATGTTACCTATTTTCCCTTCTGATCCACTATAAAACGAAGTCATGCAGCTTGAGATAAGGGGCTGACTTTTCATACAACTTTAAAATCATCTTCATCATCTTACATTTTACCACTCAAGTTCATATATTGACTTGATCATCGAAGGAACAATCAGAGAGCCCAACTCCGACCTCTTACAAGTTCTTCGTGTGTAGGAAAGAACAGCAAGCTCCCAGACCAGCCATTTGAAAAATCTTGAGGACCCTAACCCGACACTAATCCTTAAATAAACTCCCTATTCGATAATTGACATTAATAGTTTGGCGCCCACCATGGTGCCTCTTCATCCTTCTTCGTGCAAGATGTTTGGTTCTGAACGCCCAGGTTAATCCGTTAACCCACTCTCTGAAGAACCGTGTGTTGGCTATGTTACTCAGGCCTAGTTGGAAGAATCTGCACAGAGGATCTCTCAATCTTTCCTATAACAATTTGATGCATTCACCAATGAGCTCCTCAGCCGGATTCCTCCCCAACAACCCTCATCATCATTTTCTCTACTGCTGGTAGGCCAACCTTCAGTTGTCCCTTCACATCCGATGAGCTAACCGTTTGTCCCTCCTCATCTACACATGCTATGAAAGCTGGACAACAAGTACATTACACTGGATATGTGTCTCCCCCACCTCACTAGCAAACTTGCTTTGTAGCTCCTCCCTGACACTATCAGTAGTATATGAAAGTAACGGGGGAGAATCCTAGCTTTGGTCATAATGACCGTGAACACGTTATGGGGCGGCATCACATGGCCCTCAGCATCCTCGTGCCGCTCCAAGACCATCAACCACAAACGTGGCATCTGGTTATGACCAGACCTTTCAACCAATCATGGAGGACATTGGGGAGAATACTCCCCTCGCCAATGAAATCATGAACGCTACCTGTGAGAAATTCAAGATGCCTCACGTGGAGAAGTATAAAGGCGAGGGAGATCTAGCTGAGCATGCTTAGAATTATTACGACATGATGACCATGCTGCTTACATTAGATCTAATCATCTGCAGGTGTTTCCCCATCACTCTGACGGGAAGCACCAAGTTATGGTGGAATTCCTTGGAAAAAATCCATCCATAACTTCGAATAGCTCAACTAGAAGTTCGTGCATCACTTCTTGTCTAACACAAAGAAAAAGCTGCCCCCTGTCTTGATACAGATATGTCAAGAACCTGGCGAAAGCCTCAGGTACTACTTTAAGAGGTTCCAGGCTAAAATGATAGAAATTGACAACCATGGTGGTGCGGTCGCCATGTCTGTTGTCTTAGCCGGCTTGGAGAGCAATGAGTTGGCCGACTTGCACGTTAAGAAATGAGTCACCAGCTACAAGAAATTAATGATCAAGGCTCATGGATACATGGATAGCAGCAACAATAACATCGGCACTAGCAGCAAAGACTAACCCCTCTTCAAGTAAGGAGGTAGAAAAGGATCCCCCAGAATCAACCCCTAGCCAAACAAGGTCGACAGGAGGGATCGTAGAAAGGAAGTCCCTAAGAAATCATCCCTCACCGCCTTCAACACCTCTCTCAAAGAAGCTCTTTACATTGTCCAAAAAGAGGGGTATCTCAATTATACTCCACCTTAAGTCGGATCCTCGATCCTAAGATATGAGGCAAAACTATCGATATCATCGATATCATGGCTATTTTATTAATGATTGCTGATTCCTTCAGAGAGATTTTAAGGATTTGATATAGAGAGGATACTCGAAGAAGCTTGTCCCCTAGAGAGAATGAAAAGAAGTCATTCCAGAGGGATCTAGCCAAAGGTCTTGGTCCATATCACCTCACCCTAATAGGTATTTGACACTCGACCTACTAAGGCTAGCACTAGGGGTGTCATCAATACTATCATCGGTGGCCCTGTGGCGGGAGGAATGTCCAACAACGCTCAAAAGAAGTATGTCGGGAGAGCACTATAAGTCAACTTATGCGATAAAGAGCTGAGGACAGACCAACTCATCTCTTTCTGGGACTCGGATTTGAGAGGTATTGAGATGCCTCATGACGACCTCTTCATCATCTCGGTCGAGATCAACGGCTTTCATGTCAAGAAGATTTTGATCGACACAGGAAGTTCATCTGGTATTCTATTCATCGACGCCTTCAATCAGATGGGTATTGACAAGTCTAAGCAGCAACCTTATCGGGGTCCACTCATTAGATTCACAAGACATTCACTCCTTCCAGAGGGGATGATCACTCTCTCCTAATGGTTGGTGAATACCCTCGGCAATCCACTGTCCAGGCCCAGTTTTTGGTAATGAAGCTCAAGTCAACCTATAATGTTATTTTGGAAAGAACTATCCTCAATAGCTTACAAGCAGTTTCATCCACTTACCACCAAATGGTGAAGTTCCCGACTCCTGAAAGAGTCAGAATTGCCAGAAGCAACCAGTGAGAAGCTAGATCCTTTTATCTGCTCTCGATAAAGGGAAAAGGAGCATAGGAGACCCTGTCCATTGAGAAGACATACCTCCATATAGAGAAAGTATTGGAGTGAGAGAGAATGACTTCTATCGAAGAGCTCCATAAGATACTGATCGACCAAGAAGGAGAGAAGAAGGTCGAGATCGAATCAAGCCTCATTGAGTCCCTATGAGAAACCATGATCATGTTCCTACTCAAGAACATAGATGTATTTACTAGGGTGCCAAAAGATATGTCAGGGATTCCTCCTAAAGTGGCATGCCATGAGCTCTCTGTCGACTGGCATGCTAAACTAGTTCTACAGAAGAAGAGGGATCTTGACCCTGATAGACAGAAGGCGGCTGCCAATGAGGTCGACCGACTACTTAAATCCAGTTTCATCAGAGAAGTACAATATCCAGAGTGGCTGTCCGATGTGCTCTAATAAAAAATTCCCATGGCAAATAGAGGATGTGTGTGGACTTCACAGATTTCAACAAAACTTGCCTGAAGGATAGCTACCCCCTCCCTAGAATTGACCAACTTGTGGATGAGATTATGAGTCATGAACTACTCACTTCATGGATGCTTTCTTTGGCTATAATCAAATCCTTATGGTAGAGCATGATCAAGAGAATACTTCATTCATTATGGATTAGGGAAATTATTGCTACAAAGTGATGTCATTCAGTATAAAAAATGCAGGTGCCAACCTACCAAAGGTTGGTCAATAAAATTTTCAAACCCCATATCAGTTGTAATGTAGAAGCTTACATGGACGACATCCTTGTGAAGTCTAAACAGGTGTCATCCCATGTGTCAGACCTTGAAGAAACCTTCTTTATCTTTCGATGCTACCACATGAAGCTTAATCCAGCCACATACGCTTTTCAGGTACTATTGGATAAATTCTTCAGGTTCATGATCACTCAGAGAGGCATCAAGATAAACCCCAAAAAAGATATCCACCATAGAGCAGATATCCGAACCTGGCACACTGAAGGACGTTCAGAAGCTAAATAGGAAGATAGTAGCATTATGCCACTTTCTCTCGAAGTTGGCTGAGATGAGCCTCCCCTTTTGCAAAACCTTGAGAGGAAGAAATGAGCTGAAGGAGGGTAGAAACTGGACGAATGAATGCAATGAAGTCTTCAAAGACCTCAAGAAGTATTTGAGCACTAAGCCGCTGCTAAGTTGACCTAGAGAAGGGGAGACCTTTTAACTCTATTTAGCAATCTCCACCGAAAAGGATAATATATAGAAGCCAGTGTACCATGTCAGCAAGAACTTGAAGGCTGCCGAACTCAACTATACTCTCATTGAGATGGCCTCATTCATTCTCATTACCACTGGCAGGAGACTTTGTCTCTATTTCCAGGCCCACACCATAGTTGTGCGGATGAGTTTGCCTTTGAAGAAGGCGCTTGTCATCCCCACCACTTCAGGGAGGATGGTCACCTGGTCGGTTCGAACTCAGTGAGTATGATGTGCAGTTCGAGCCAAGGATGACCATTAATGCCTAAGCCCTAGATGACTTCTTGATAGAATTGACTACATAAAACGATCAACCATCTCCACCTTTGCCTCTTACCCAACCGTAGCCTTTGATATCCCATGCAGTCAAGGTGCCTACTCCTCAAACGTGTCGCATCCTCAAGTATGACACACTAGAGTTCACCTCATGATGGTTGCTAAAGGTGGACAGATCCTCTGGAGAAGGAGGTAGCGGAGCTGGAGTAGTCATGCGTAGCCCCAATGGGCTGATGCACGAACAGTCCCTCGCTTTTGATTTTTTTGCCTCAAACAATGAGGCCAAATATGAAGCTCTCTTAGCGACTCTTCGAGCTACTTTAGCAGTCAAGGCTGAGTTCGTATACATCCTAGCCGACTCCCAACTTGTTGTCCGCCAAGTAAAAGGAGAGTACGCATCCAAGGACCCAAAGATAATCTTATACTTGAAGGCGGCCAAGTAAAAGGAGAGTATGCAGTCAAGGTGCCTACTCCTCGAACGTGTTGGCCTAGCCTATGTTCTCTTCCTCAAGTACTCGGATTTACAACCTCTCTAGGCTTTACAACCGACGTCACTCCTCTTGGAATCGACCCCGTCTCTCACCAAGCACTCCTCTTAGTGTACAAGTGTAATACAATGTGTAATTCACAATTAAGGCTCAAATACAAAAGATTTGTTTTCTATAATGGATGAGAACATAATGTAAGCTCACTCTCACAATATCACAAACCACAACCCAATATATAATGTATGAAATACTAAAAGCTCAAATAGGGATGTGTGCGATAAAATGAGTTCACCACAACCCAATATATAATGTATGAAATACTAAAAGCTCAAATAGGGATGTGTGCGATAAAATGAGTTCAATAAAATCTAACTCAAATAATAAACTAGTCTAAAAGCTCAAATAGGGATGTGTGCGATAAAATGAGTTCAATAAAATCTAACTCAAATAATAAACTAGTAATGATATAGATATGAAAATCAAGAATAAAATGCTAGATAAATGAGTTAGGAAAACTTCTCTATAAACACAAAGAGAGGATGAGAGTGATTAAGGATGAATTCCTCAATCAACAATGTATGCCTCCTCTTTATAAACAAACACCAAACTTGACAAGAAACTTAAACGATCTTTTTAAACCCTTTGATACTCTTGTTAAAACCCACTTAGATAATTTTAGAAGTGAAACAGTAAGGGGTGTTTATAGGATGAAAATCTAAAGTCCAAAAACCAAGAAAAACCAGCAAAAAGATAAAAAAAAACAGAAAGCTAGAAAAACTAGCCATTACAGGCGTCAGCTGACTGATACTGCTCATCAATCGACTGATGAGCTTACCGTTACAGGCAACTGGCAGCTCATCGGCCGACTGATTACTCATCAGTCGACTGATGAGTAATCAGTCGACTGATAGTTCATCAGTCATTAAAACAGATAGTTTTGACAATTTATTGGCGTTTTCATCAGTCGACTGATAAGGATCATCAGTCGACTGATAACATGTTTTCAACCTATTATGAATAGTAAAAACAAATTTCAAACCTCTTTTAAAAATAGCATATAAATTCCAAAAAATATAAAAATAGGAAAAGTTTATAAACATAAATATCAGACACCAATGATGGAAGTTACAATCTGACGACTTCCAGAAGGCTACAATTTAAAGACTTTCACGTAGAAGGTTACAATCTGACGACCTTTACAACAACTAATGAAAGCTCTAATTCAACAGCCTTCACAATCAACATCGGAAGTTACAATCTGATGACTCTCATATTTTCAAGGAGCCAAGACGAAGGTTACAAGGTGATGATCTTTGCAACGCTCTAGCGAAAGAGACTACAAATTGACGGTCCCTTCATATTAAAACGCATATATCTCTCAAACCATAAGGAATTTGGTGAAACGGAGGAAGCGAACCGAATCCTTTGGCTCGGTTTGGATGGCTTCGTCTCGTCGAGATAGTCGATTTTCATATATAATTCGTCCAATTCCGACTTACGATTTGAAAGTTATGACCTGTTCTTCGCAGCAAGTCATGTTCTAAAGTCCGTCTGCAAGACTGGACTTCGTCTGAACAATGGACTTAGCCTGAAGCTCGCCGAGCCCGCCTGAGACTCACCTCTGCATCCAAGATTTGAAACACAGAGGTCATGACCACGTTCCAGATTCAAAACGCAGAGGTCGTCCCCGCGTTCTAAACTCAAAACGCAGAGGTCGTGGCTGCGTTCCAAACTCAAAACGCAGAGGTCGTGGATGCGTTCCAAACTCAAAATGCAGAGTTTGTGGACTTAAAACGCAGAGCTCAATTCTGCGTCACAACTCTGCGTTTCAGAGTTCACAACGCTGCGCGACCTGTGCGTTTTCAGCCTAAAACGTCTCAACTCTGCGTTTCAGAGTTCACAACGCATCATGGCCTGTGCGTTCAGCCACCCAAAATAGGCCCAACTCTGCGTTTTTTAGTCTAAACGCAGAGTTCGGCCCAGAACGCCCAGATTGGCGTTTTGACTCGTTCAAAGTACTAACAGAACGGTTTCAAAACCGTTTTCCCCACAAATTGGGGAGCTGTTTAAGGGGGGGTTACACCCCACTCAGCCTATTGAGTAGAAAATTAAGGGAGCGGTTACACCCCCTTAATCCCCTATAAATACCTCGAAACTCAATTGAGTTCAGATCCTTCTTTTTTTGGGCGGCAAAGAAGAGATCTTCGGCTAGCTTTTGAGGGGAATTGTTGGAGCTTTGGAGACCAGCAACAGGATCTTCTTCATCATTGGCTTACTAACCAATTTCGGTTAAATTAACTCGGTTAAATTAACTCTTTCACAGAGTTTTTCTAAACTCGCTCTGAGTTATTAACTCGTGAAGAGTTATTTTCAAACTTGCCACGCAAGTCCTCCACAACGTCAAATCGTGAGGAGAAGACCACGTTCCAGTGAATCAAGACGTGCGGATCGTCAACGGAGAGCAAACTCGACGCGAGCATTCGAGGGAGGCACTCCATCACCACCGTGAAGAACCCATACTTAAACAAAGGGGAGAATCAAATTCATTCTCCTCTCTTTTGTAATCGGAATCCAAATTGTAATCGATTTTGAGAGAATACAAGTTAATTTTTCTTTCATTGTCTTTTTACATCAAATTTCCCACAAACAACATGCTAGAAAAGGAATTTTTCAATTTGTACTTACCATTTGTGAAATCTCAGAAATATTCAAAAAACACTAAAATACATGTGTATTTAAACATGTTAAATTTGACATTTTGCTCAAATCAAGTTTTGAAAACTTGTATAATGTTTTTATGGACTTAATGAAAGATGTTTATAATGTTTGTTTAGTCCAAAGCATATTAAAATAAATTTTGCATAAAAACACCTATGATTTGAGAAATTTCACAAATAAATATGTGTGTAAATTTGATCTTGAAGAAATTGCACACATTACATATAAACCTATACTAAATATATCAAGAGTGAATCATATGAAGCTTGAACTTGATTGGTTGACTTGGTTTACATATGCTTCAATATCAATGCAGCTCATTTACCTATGTATATTAAACAACACAAAACCAAAATACTAAAACAAATATTAGTTGTAAATTATTTGTTAAATCATCATCAAAACAATAAGGCTAACAATCTCCTCCTTTTTGATGATGACAAACAATTTACCAATTTACATATAAAATCAATAAAGCTAAAAAAATACATCTATATACCTCATATTTTTCTCCCCCTTTGGCAGCATCAAAAATGAGGGAAAATACACAAAGATAGCTAAGAGCTCCCCCTACATGTAAGCATGAGTGAGAAATATAGAAATAGAGAATTCTGCCCCTATTTAAATGCCATAAAGAATGGTTAGCCACACAAGACATATATTAATAGATAAGAGCTTATTTAAACAAAGATGCACAATGAATATATATAATCACAACCACACAAAGGCATCAATCACATGATGGCATAAGAGGATGAACATGAATATAGATAAGCAAATTTACTAGAGTTTACAAAGAACTCTTACATGTTCACATCATCAACAAACCAAAAAAAACTAAGCATCCAAGTGCTCACAAACATAGTTTTCGATACACAAAACATAGAAAATACTACATCACTATGTTCAGAAACACAAAACAAGTACATATACTAAAAAAATAAGATGTCCGCATCAGGTAGATGGTCCTGGACCCGGGGAGAGTGTAGAAGGCTGCAGCAAACTAAGAGTGGCATCAAGTTTCTGCTCCAAGCCATAAATCCTACTAATCACATCATGGTGCCACCCTTGAGCTTCAGCACGAATTTCTTCCTGCCTACGCTCAAAGTCCCTCAAGCGCCCATACACACCTTCTTCTAGGTTGTCGATATGATAAGCTATAGAATCGAGAATATAAGAGGAGGATGCAGGAGGGGAGTGGCGATGAGCTCTATAGCTGGAGTCAGAAGATTAATCACTAAAGCTAGATGACGCAGACTCAGAAGACCTAGGAGGGGGAACATACGTCGGAAGATGATCTAATGCATATTGGGTAGGAGGAATGATGTTTCCTCCAAAAGATCTCCAAAATGGGTAAAATTTTTGGTAAGAATGTCTCCGAAAGGTAGGAATTTAGTGTGAGTGGAGGCCATTATATCAAAGATTACTTTTCCCCACATGACATCTCTATTGCCAACAATGGCATATATGACATAGGTAAGATTTTGGGAGTAGTGGTCATAACCCTCGGTTTTGGGGATTATATTATAGCTAATAATTCTCCTAATAATCTTAGCTAAGAAAGAAACAGAGTCGGATTCAAGAGGAAAATGTCTACCAGGTAGAGTCAACAAAGAATTAATAGATGGGTTATCTTTCATGATATCACCTAAAAAAGTGTCTCCTCTAGGTATATCGAGGATCTCAAAAAGCTGATTAGCTGAGAATAGGATTTGGCGACCCTTAACAAGAGATGAAATAAACGAAGTGTTAGGGTTGGTGGAATTAACTTGCAAATTTGCATAAAATAACTGCACTAAATGAGGATAATGTGGGCGATAATTCTCACTGGAAAGCAAATTAAGCAACCTAGCATCATTAAAGTAGGTGCTTAAATGAAAATGATTACAACCATCAAACTTAACGAATCTCCCCAGAAAGAATTTTAATTGACAGAGAGCACGGTATTTCCTAATTAAGGTGGGATTCCATAAATATTATTCATAAAACTAAAAATTCTCCACGGGAGGAGGAGATGGAGCTCGAGGAGGGGGATTGGGAGCTTGAGAGGAAGAGGGTCGTCCTCTATAAGTCCTAGGATGTTTCAACCTACCCCTATTCATGATGATTGACAGATTTGTAAGAAAATAGACAAAGATAGCAAACCCTAAGATGATAAAACCCTAAAATTGAGAGCTCAAAATGGACAAGGATTAGGAGAGAGGATTTTACTAATGAGGAGGACCACAAAGCTCAAAGTCGACTGAGAAGTGGCGATCAACGGGAGGAGACGACAACAGGGGAATCGCCCGTCGACTAGGGAAGTCGGATGAACTAGGAATAGTCGGCTAGGGTTTTAGGGTATTGGGAGAGTTTTGATGGCCAAGATAATTTCATTTAGGAGAAGAACTGCCAGGATGAGAGGTGAGAACGGGTCGGGTCAGAACACACACAAAAATCCGCAAACGAAATACAAAGCCAAAATCAATTTGAGCCCGTCAGTCGACTTATCAGTCGACTGAAGGCATTAGTCGACTGATAAGCTCAAAATTAGTTTTTCAAACAAACTTTGATTTTTATGCTTTAATATATATATATATATATATATATA